>NC_056733.1:1236338607-1236391107 GCF_019279795.1 Protopterus annectens | reverse complement strand
ACCTTCTCCAAGGATGATGCCACAATACGAACAAAATATGTTTGACTTTAATAGCCGGCTTAGTTCCTGGTGTCATCCTAAGGGAGTGCAATATTTATCAACATGGAAGGAGATGGTCAACAGACCACGCTGTTTTTCCAGGGATGATCTGCACCTCTCCCCTCTAGACTTTCAAATATTAGCTAAAACATTGTCTTCCCCCCATAGTGCCTTTTT
The DNA here is from genome assembly GCF_019279795.1 of Protopterus annectens. Classification (NCBI taxonomy): domain Eukaryota; kingdom Metazoa; phylum Chordata; order Ceratodontiformes; family Protopteridae; genus Protopterus; species Protopterus annectens. The sequence continues at coordinate 1,236,390,891 of NC_056733.1, read as the reverse complement.
TAGCCAATGCCAAACTGAAAGAACTTCTGACATAGCAAATCAAAACCAAGAAAATCTAAAGGTATTACTGCTCAATGCTAGGAGCCTAAGCAAAAACTTCCACACCGAGGAAGCTCTCTTTAACCTTGAGAATACTGATGTCTGTGCGTTCTCTGAGATGTGGTTTAAAGCTGCAGAGAGCACACCAACAGTGCAAGGTTATAATGCCTTCCATACATTTAGGCCAGCTACTTCACAGGCAGGGACTAAAGGTGGAGGTGTCTCTATTTACATAAAAAATAAATATACTTCAAGGCTGGTCAAACAGGACAATGCACTTGAGCTGCTCCATGTTCAAATCACCATAGGTAAAATCCAATACCACTTCCTTGCAAGCAATAGGTCCCCCTCTATGACCCAGGAAACCCATACCATGTATTTAAACTTATTAGAAACACTAACCATCCATCCTAGTACCATATTCATGGGTGGCTTTAATTACCCTACTATTAACTGGGAATCCTATACAACATCAAATGTACATGCACAGAGATTCCTGGATTTTGTAAACACAAACTCCCTGGACCAGATAGTCAATATACCAAACAGGGGTGCAATCATACTGGATATGGTCCTCACTAATATGGGAGAGTGCTCCACACTCCCTACTGTAATGCCTTCCCTGGTATGGTCAGATCACAACATGGTCACCTTTGAAGTAAAAGTAAAATATGGACCCCCAGCTCAACCAGGAATATTCAGGAACTATTCTAAGGCTAACCTCCTGCTATTAAGTGAGAACCTGGCAAAATGTCAAGCCCCTATAAACCCTGAGAACACTTCTGCCTATGCAGAACTGTGCAGATAAATCATGTACAAGCATATTAATAGCTGCATAGAGGCAGCTGTACCCACCAGGAGGAAATACAGAACTAACTCAAAAGAACAAGCCACCCTGGTAGAATCACAACAGGAGGAAAAAAATCATGGCAAAAATTAGAAGGTGCAGCACTCAGAAGGATAAAATCACTCTCAAACTAAACAAACAACTGAGAGGACAAATAAAGTCCACCAAAGTGAAATTTGAGGTAAGCTTTGCCTCCCAGGCCGAAGACAACCACAAAGCATTCTTAGGCTATGTCCGCAACCTCAAAGGCAATACACAATTGTGCGCAGAGCTCATTGCAAATGGAGCCACCTATACTTAGCCAGAAGATATAGCAAACCTCCTGGATGATAAATTCAGCTCCAGCTTTACGCCTCTCTCCCCATGAACCTTCCCTCAGGGAATATCATCAAATATAACTCCCCCTACTATCACTAGGGAACAGGTCTATAATGCTCTCTCTCTCTCTCTCTCTCTCTCTCTCTCTCTCTCTCTCTCTGTGAGACCAAGTACACTGCATCAATGGGCCCAGAAAATATTCCAGGATGCCTTGTAAATAGCATGAAATATGACCTATCTGGGCCTCTGCAATTACTATTTAACTGTAGCCTCCAAACAGGCTTCATACCTCATGAATGGAGAAAGGTAACAGTCATCCCTTTGCATAAGGGTTGGCCATCTACAGACCCTGGAAACTACAGAGCCATAAGTCTCACTAGTCTTATATGTACAGCCATGGAAAAAAATATCATGGAGATAATCAATAGAGATATAGTAAACCCCCAGACACTGGACCCAACCCAGTTTGGTTTTATCAAGGGCAGATCATGCCTACTCAACCTGGTGGACTTCTTTGAGAAGGTCACCAAAGCAATGGATGAGGGCAAAATCGTTCACACAGCCTATCTTGACCTGGACAAAGCAGTTGGCACAATACCCCACTTGGGCATTGTTGACAAACTCAAGAGGTCAGGTACAAACCCGTATGTCACCTGGTGGATAGCCAACTGGCTCACAGACAGGAAACAGGAAGTTAGAATTGGAGAGTCCACCCCTACAAAGAGGCCAGTCATGAGTGGAGTCCCACAGGGATCAGTCCTTGGATGGTTCCTTTTTAGCATTTACTTCTCAGAAGTCAAGGCCAATGTCAGTGGTCTCTGGCTCACTAATTTTGCAGATGATTGCAAATTAGGACCTGTCATTGAATCTCGCACTGACACAAATGTTCTCCAGGAGGGGCTGACACAGACAAATAACTTGTATCAGAGAAGTAATCCATCCCTGGTAACTACCATATTGACAACACACCTCTTAGAGTTGACCCAGTAGTCAGGGAGTTAGGGGCACACATAGACAGTAATCTAGCCTTTGATCTTCATGTGTCTACAGTTGTGAAGAAATCATTCTATGTTGCTCAATGTATAAACAAAGGCATGGCATCTAAGTTCAAGGAAGTCATTGTTCCACTGTATTCGGCATTCATCAGACCTATCATTGAGTACAATGCCCCCTTTACTATGCAACTAACCAGGCATATCCAACAACTGGAATGTCCACAGAGGTTCCTCACTAAAGGAATACAGACCGTAAGTAATATGTCCTATGCAGACCACCTCAAGGCCCTATCCCTGTATTCTGTCTCCTACAGGCTTTTGAGGGGAGATCTAGGACTGGCATACAGGGCATTGTCAGACCCCACTCTGATGGACCTCCTGGATATCCACAGAACAAACAGTAGCCAAATTACCCATTCTAAAGACTTATACCTTGCCTGTGATATAAATAGGACTTGCTGGAGAGATAGGTATGTATCCCAGAGACTATCCCTTCTATGGAACAGGCTCCCCATCCATGTGAAGCAGAGTTCCTCCCTAACCCACTTCAAGTACAACTTGGAGAATTGGATGGGAAACCAGAAATTCATCCCTGGTTTGGCACCTATGTTTCTAATGCAAACAGGTAACCTGTAAATGGTTCATCTCCCAGGCCCATGCTTACACTTATCAAGGGTATCAGAGCTTGTCAGAGATTTGGGATGCATGGCTAGGCTTAAAAAGGCCCTTGTGGTTGTTAGCCTAGTAAACACCTATGAACCTAAGTACTGGAACTCCATCCAACTCACACTAAAACAAGGCAGCATTACCACATACCTCAGACATAGCCTAAAACAACACCTAACTTCCTCATTGCTATGTTCATGATTTCATCCTTACTAAACCCACTTATCATTCTATTTTTTTCCATTGCTAGACTTTCTGTCAATCACCCTGACCCTTTTATATTTCTTATCCATATCTCTTTGTCATTTATCCTCACTACTACTCATCCCACTAAACTTTATCCTTAATCCTCTCCTACTAATACTTTACCCACCTCGTCATCTTACCTATCTCTTGTTATCTTAATGTCAACACTATCAAAATGTTTCCTACTTATGTTTTTTTGGTTCTATATTATAAACCTGAAAGCCAAATTCAGCGAATCTGAGCTCATCGACACATAAAGGTCGATGACTGACATGAGCAACCACCGTAAATGCCGAAAGGGAGAACGCCAAACAATATACCAGAAGTAACAGCACCATACAGGTAAGATAAACCCAACCCAAATAACCTAAAGTAAAACACTTTTAAAATGTTATTGCAGGGGGGCAAGCCCCCGTGCACCCGCCACACATCCCCTACTTAAATATACCAACTCCTAGACCACTAGTGGGGAAAAGGATTTACTTCCTCATCCCCATGATCACCCTGCTGGCCGAGGAAATACGTTCAGCTTTCTCTCTTTTGGCATTTACGGTGTTCACTCAATTCATACATCGAACTTTATGTGTCGATGTACACAAATTCATTGAATTCGGCTTTCGGGTTTTTGATATAGACCTATGTTTTCTTGATTATGTCTGCTTATACCCTCCCTCCTGTTTTTTTCTGTTCCTGGTCTAGTGAAAGCATATCTCATTAATGTATATATATATATATATATATATATATATATATATATATATATATATATATATGTGTGTGTGTGTGTGTGTGTGTATGTGTGTGTGTGTGTGTGTGTGTGTGTGTGTGTGTGTGTGTGTGTGTGTGTGTGTGTATGCGTGTGTGTGTGTGTGTGTGTGTGTGTGTATAGAAGCTCACTGAACCCATGTGCATCATCATTTTTCTGGAATCTCCATTATATGTTAACGTGACTTCTGAAGTATATGATAAATGTCTTTACTATTTGTCTCAATAGTGCCTGCAAAGTAATGCTTAAATTTTATTGTTGTTTATTGTAAATATGTATTTTATGGGATCTTTTCCCCCCAGTCCTCCACTGAAAATAGGACTTGTGCCCATTCAAAATTTCCTGCTAAACAAAAGACAATAAATAAATAAAATAAATAAATTAAGTAAAAAATAATGGATGCTAGGGCAGTACCTTATGTTTTAATAATTAAAATGGAAAGATAAATAATCTAACTAGAATATGATGGAACATTAGCAAATGTAAGGAGCGGAAGGACAATATCAGTCAATATCCACAGTAGCAGTTTATGTACATGGAGATTTCAGTGTTGGCGCCCATCCAGTATTAAGAGCTGCATACTGCTAACATCTTTAGCATTTTTGATAGAAGAATAACTTGATGAGGGTGGGGAATTATCAAAATTAACATAAGATAATGTAGACATATGCACAAAAGGAGACACTATTCCTGAGAAGTACTGGACAACATAAGAGTTTGCTCCAGTACAACATACAGATTTTGGAGCCATATGTGCACTTCTGTACACTTGTTATTTGGCAGCAGAGAATGGAATAAAGGACCCCAAGGAATTCCAAAGATGCACTGTTACAGTGACCTCAGCATAATGACTAATGAAGATGAAGAAGTACAACTGAAAAAGCCAAAAGAGTTGCTCTCAGTGTAATTCTGCCCCGATTCAGAAAAATGTGCTTTCAGTATAATTTCATAGGTATGTACTAGGCTAATGGCCCTGGAGTCTTTACAAGACTAGCCCATAAAAGTGCCCTGGCATCGTGCCACCCGACATTAGTTCCCAGAGCCTCTATCAAGTAAAGCCACTGCAATAATCCCCGGGGTGAACTTTCTATTTCCCATCCACTCATCAAGATTTCTCTTGAAGAGGGCTGGTGAGGTGCTCTGCTTGACATGTATAGGTTCATAGGTTCATAGGTTCATACTAGGCTATCTGCCCTGGGGCAATTATAAGCCTAGCCTGATTCTGTATGGCTTACGCCACCCCTTGATTTGAGTATACTGTGTCCTTTTTAAGGTTTAGTTTACTGTGCCTCTGTCTAATAGTGACACGGGAGTAATCCCTGGGACAAACCTGCAATCCCCCATCCACCTATTGAGATTCTTCTTGAAGAGATTCAGTGAGGTGCTCTGCCTCACATGAACGGGAATTCTATTCCAGAGCGAAGGGAGCCTCTGGGTTATGAACCTGTCCCTCCAGCAAGTTCTATTTATTTCTGTGCTGAGGTTCAAGTCACTCGAGCGTGTGGCTTTAAGGGATTTAGATTTATTGAGGTGGAACATGTCCATTAATTCTGGATTTGACATGGCTTTGTATGTCAGGCATAGATCGCCTTGAAGAAGGCGGTATGCAACTGAGTAGAGCTGGAGTTTTTTAACCGAGCAACATATGGCATCTGTTTGAGACCCTTGATCCTCTTGGTGAGATACTTTTGGGGTCTTTCTAATTGCTGCAGGTGTCGGGTAAGGTACATCCCAAAAGGGGCATTGTATTCTATGATGGGCCTGATGAGGGATGAATAAAGGGGCACAATTACCTCTCTTGATCTAGATGTGAAACCCTTCGTGATGAGGTGGGCTATGTAGAAGGTCTTTCTAACCACTTTGGCAATGTAGTTTTCAAAGGAGAGATTGCTATCAACTTGGGTCCCCAGGTCCCTAATAACTTTCTCTGTACTTAATGGGTTTCCGCCTATGTGGTAATTTGTGGGCACATTGTTTTTGCCAAAGGGTATGACTATACATTTTTTGGCATTTAGCTTTAAACCATGGCACTGGCACCAGTTATCTGTCTCTGTGAGACCTTTTTGAAGGATGTTTGTGTCAGCTGGAGAGTCGATTATGTCACCCAGTTTGCAGTCCTCTACAAACTTGGTGAGCCATAGTCCTCCCACGTTTGCCTGTACCTCGGAAAAGTATATACCGAACAAGAGTGGTCCCAGGACAGAACCCTGTGGGATGCCACTTGTGACTGGTTTCGAGTCTGACATGGCTCCAGCAACTCTCACTCTGTGGGTTCAGTCTTTGAGCCAGTTTGTGACCCATCTTGTGACATAGGGGTTTATATTTAAGCTGGATAGCTTATCTATGATGCCCGAGTGGGGTATTGTGTCAAATGCCTTTGCAAGGTCCAGATAGGCTGTGTGGACTACCTTCCCTTCATCTATGGCTTTGGTGACTGTTTTGAAGAAGTCAACCAGGTTCAAAAGGCAGGATCTGCCCTTGACAAAGCCGAACTGGGTAGGATCTAGTGTCTGTAGGTCCCCAATGTCTTTGTTTATGAGCTCCATGATGATCCTCTCCATAGCCTTGCAGACTAAGCTAGTCAGACTTATGGGGTGATAGTTTCCAGGGTCAGTAGAGGCTCCACCTTTGTGAAGTGGGACCACTGTTGCTGCACGCCATTCTGTGGGCACATATCCTGTAGTGAGGCTGAGATTGTATAGCTGTTTTATTTGAGGGATTAGTTCCACTTGGAGTTCATGTAGGACGCAACCTGGGACGCCATCTGGTCCCATGGAAGCAGTGTTTTTTTGCTTTGGAGAGGGCAGCCTTCACCTGAACATCAGAGATGTTTGGGAGGCAGCCCTCTGCCGGGATAGATACTTGCTCTTTTGGGGGGGAGGGGGTGGAGAAGTTTGCACTGAACCTGTCTGCCAGGATATTGGCAATGTCTGTGGGTTCAGTGTATTTTTTGTCATTTAGAATCAACTCAGAACAAGTCTGGGAGTTGCATCCCAGGTTCCTAACATAACTGAAAAAAGCCTTATGATTGTCTTTGATGTCCTATGCAATTTTTCTCTCGAAGCTGGCCTTGGAGGATTTTATGAGGGATCGTAATTTTTTGCTAGTACTGATCAGAGATGCCTTCCCTATTAGGGATTTTGCTCTATCATGTAGTAGCTTCCTCCTTCTGTTGTACAGTTTATTTATGGCAGGGGTCCACCAGACTGGATGCCTGCCTTTGGATGATTGGGTCTTGGTTTTGTTTGGGATAGCATGATCCATGCATTCCTGGAGATGTCCGTAGAATGCGTTTATATAGGATTCTGCAGTTTGGGCCGTAGTTTCCACTGGCCTTGGGGCCTTGAAGGATTCCACTTCGGTTTTGAGAAGTGTGAAGTTCGCTTTTGAGAAGTTTTTAACTGTGGTTTTCTGGGCTGGGGGTGGGGTCGGGATGTGAACATCCAGTGAAATTAATTTATGGTCTAATCTTACCAATGAGGGATATATTTCTGGTGTGGAGCATAGAGTCCCCATGTTGGTAATGATCAGGTCTAGTATGTTGTCCCCTCTTGTGGGAGTGGTGACTAATTGTTCCATAGCATTTGAGTTTATAATTTCCAGGAACCTTTGGGCTAAGGTGCTGGGGCTTGAGTAGTGCTCCCAGTCAATGTTTGGGTAGTTGAAGTCACCCAATATAATGGTGTTCGGAGAGATCTTCATGTTCTCCAATGTTTTCAGGAAAGCCGAGTGGGATTCCTGACTTTGAGAGGGTGGTCTGTAGGATGCTATAAACTGAAAAGCAGTCTTGCCCACTGTTAGTTGCACATGGATGGTCTCCGATACTTCGTGCAATGCCACTAACCTGGAGGTGTGGATATCCTTGATAAATATGGAAACTCCCCCTCCTTTTGTGGTTCAGTCTGGGTTTTGGGGCCGAAAAGCATGATATGAGGTATAGCCTGGTAGTGCTGGGGTGCTCTCTGGAGCCTTGAACCAGGTTTCTGTCACTGCACAGATATCAATGTTCTCCATACTGAGGAGAGCTTGAGTGTGCATCTTGAGGTTAAGACTTCTGGCGTTAAGCAGCATTACCCTTAGTTTCTTGTTCCTTGTGCTGTCTATGGGGGTGGGTTTGACTTTTGAGCCTTGCCTAAAAAAGGCACTATAGGGGTGGCAAGAGCCTTTGCCAATATCCGAAAGCCCAGTGGTGACAGGTGCAAGACGTCCCTAGCGAAGCAATGTGGCTTGTCGAGCATGTCATTCCAGGCTGACAGACACTGGATCCCCTTTGAATGACACCAAACTTTTAGCCAATTGTTAAAATCGATCATTTTGTCTTTGTACTGTGGCATCATTATAGGTGAGGGTAAGATGCTGCTCAAGGTCAGGGTCATACCAGCCTGGGCTACATGATCAGAGAGCTCCTCTATGTCTCTTTTCATGTAGTCCAGGGAGGTATGTCTCAGGTCATTCACACCAGCATGTACAATGACTGAGTCATATTTGTATTTGCTTTGGAGTGACCTGAGTGCTTGTGTTATGTGGCGGATCCTAGCACCCGACAGGCAGCTCACCGTGACCTTCTCTTTATTCAGTCTGGTGAGCGGGACGTCAGTGTGTCTGATAATAGAGTCACCTATTACAAGAGTAGCAGGTGTGTTATTCAGCCTTAAGGGCTGTGGCTGCTTGGCACACTGACTTTGTGGGCTATGTGTTGTTCGTGTTTTGTTTTGAGGTAGCGTTTGCTTGTATGTCTGCTTTGGAGGTCTCTGTTGCTTAGGTAGATTTTTATTTAGAGCCTCCGAGTATGATATTGTGTATTTATGTGTTTGGTTCGCTGATGTGGTGGGACTATGTGATACTGGAATTGTGTTGTGTTAGGTTACCTTCTCCTCCTGACTGGTTACACCAGTTTTGAGATGACAGAGCTCAGCCTCCAATTTGGCTAAATAGTTGCATCTCTCACATATATTTGAACCTGTTTGGAGGAGGAGAGGGTTGTCCGTGTACATGAGACAGTTGTAACACTGCCTCAAAATTCCCAGATTCACCAGCTGGACTGGAGAGGAAACCATTGACTGACCTTTGGACATGCTAGAGTAATAGGGAAACTGAATTTAAGATGGACCAATAGAGGACAGGATAATCGTAGAGAGTATAAGAGTAAGTAGTGCTTATGGTTTAATAGTGCTAACTTGTAGGATTACTTAATTGGACCAGTGAAGGGCCTTAGAATGAGAATATGGTGTTTAAATTAAGAGGGTTTTAAGAGAGGAAGATGGGCAGGCAGGCTGCTCAATGTTTTCACTGCCACTGATCAACCCCAAGCAAGAAATGGCCTCCAAGAAACTACAAACAGTTCAAGAACAGCAAGTCTGTAACTGAACTTTTTTTGAATCTCAGAAAAGTGGGAAAAAGCAAGATTTTTTTTGTTTTGTTTTTTTCAGAGATAGCAGAGGTTCACAAGTATCAACAAGTTATAACAGTGCAGTAAATGACCCCACACAAGAGTGCTAGGCCAAAGACAGATAAAATGCAAGTTTTGAGAAAAAAAACGATTTTAAAAATAAGTGCAAACAGGAAATTCAGTAAACAGCTCTAGGTTGTGCTCTAAATACAGTTACTAATGCAGAAATCAAGTTTAACAAGCCAGAAAATGCTCAAAATAGGTGGCTATGCAGAAAAACTTAGCAAATAAACAGAGGAAAGATACTTAAAATCTCAAAAGTGGCTCCTTTCTTCTCTCAGCGTTTTCTCCTCTTGGTGGGTGCTTCACCAACAGCCAAGAAGCCTGAAAGATGCCAAAACCATGAGGCAACCAGGTTTTAAGAGAGGAAGATGAAGGAGTTTGGAATTGACCCAAAATGGCCAATAAAACTACAGTTTCAAGTCAGTAACCACTCCCACAGGGGCAGGCAGGCTGCTCAATGTTTTTCACTGCCACTGATCAACAGAGAGACTTCCCTTTAGCCCAAGCAAAAAATGGCCTCCAAGAAACTTACAAACAGTTCAAGAACAGCAAGCCTGTAACTGAACTTTTTTAAATCTCAGAAAAGTGGGAAAAAAGCAAGATTTTTTTTTGTTTTTTTTCAGAGATAGCAGAGGTTCACAAGTATCAACAAGTTATAACAGTGCAGTAAATGACCCCACACAAGAGTGCTAGGCCAAAGACAGATAAAATGCAAGTTTTGAGAAAAAAACGATTCTAAAAATAAGTGCAAACAGGAAATTCAGTAAACAGCTCTAGGTTGTGCTCTAAATACAGTTACTAATGCAGAAATCAAGTTTAACAAGCCAGAAAATGCTCAAAATAGACGGCTATGCAGAAAAACTTAGCAAATAAACAGAGGAAAAATACTTAAAATCTCAAAAGTGGCTCCTTTCTTCTCTCAGTGTTTTCTCCTCTTGGTGGGTGCTTCACCAACAGCCAACAAGCCTGAAAAGAAGCCAAAACCACGAGGCAACCAGGTTTTAAGAGAGGAAGATAAAGGGGTTTGGAATTGACCCAAAATGGCCAATAAACCTACAGTTTCAAGTCAGTAACCACTCCCACAGGGGCAGGCAGGCTGCTCAATGTTTTTTTCAAACCCTGCACCTACTGCACATGAAGCCGTAACTCTACCCTTTAGCTACATAGTTCTATTCCAGAACATGGGCAGTCTCTAGGTTATGAACCTGTCCCTCCAGCATGTTCTGTTGATTGTGGGAATGAGGTTGAGGTCTCTGGAGAGTGTGGTATGGGGGGATTTGGATTTCTTCAGATCTAGCATTTCTAACAGACCTGGGTCAGACATGGCTTTGTAAGTCAAGCTGAGATCGCATCTTAGTAGACAATATGAGACAGAGAATAGCTAGAGTTTTTTGAGTCTGTCTGTGTATGACATGTTTTTTAAGGCCTAGGATCCTCTTTGTGAGGTACTTTTGTGGTCTTTCCAGCTGTTGCATGTGTCTAGTGAGGTACATGCCAAATGGGGCATTATACTCGATGATTGGCCTAACGAGGGAAGAGTAGAGAGAGATGATTACCTCTTTTTTCCTGCATGATGGTGACTTACTTCAGCATAAGGTCTATATATAAACAGGCTTCTAACGGGGACAAGATTCCAAAACACCTACTCTCAGCCTGCTGTCATTGTAAGTGGTCATTCACACTGACAGCAAGCTTTTCGAATCGGAGCCAGTTTGTTGAGTAAAAACAGCATATGAACATAGCAGACAGAGGAAAAGACTCCAAGTTAGCACCTTTGACATGCAACTACCAATTACCTTTACCAGAAAGGCTCATCCAGACTCTGCTACACTTTGCTGTGAAGGAAAGGTTAGTTTGCTGTTATTTTTTGTATTTCTGTATTGCCTTTCTATATTTTGAATACTGTAGTTTGTTTTCTTTATCTTGTGTTTTGCTTGCATTCTGTTTTAAACAGCATATTAAAACTTCAAAAGAGACCACAGCTCTCTCTGTTCTGAGTCAAGCAGAATTTTTCCCTCCCTCCCACCCATTTAAGTTGTCTTGTTAAATACCACTGTCTTTCTAGTTGCCCGCCTCTTATGTTAATCTGACCATATATCTCATTTCTCTCTACTTTCACTGGCTTATGTGAGTAATCACAAAACCATCACTTTTGAAATCCCACCCCTTCGGTTATTTAAATTTATTGGCCATCCTACAGTATTTCATAGTACCAAAATACAAAAGTAACCACCCCTTTCAGTCCATCTTGCTGTTTTAAAAATAGTAACTCTCCACTAAACCTTAACTTTTTAATCAGGTAAAACTCAAGTTACCTACTTTCATATCTAACTTCTCTAGTGCACACTGCAGAGTGCATTCTTTTCAATCTTACCTTTAAGCATCCCTGTTACTAGCACTTTCTCTAATACCTAAAAAGATCATCTCTACTTGACTCCAAGTAGACTTTTCTCTATCTGTTAAACCTAGCACTTGCTCCTACAGTACTTATTACCTTGATACGGCACTCTTATAGATAGCACCTCAAAAAGGCAAACCCCCATTTCTCGGTCACCCACATCCTCCGGAATCTCTTTTAAAGTTTTTTTGTCTAGTCCTTCTAGCATGTCGAGGGATCAGTTGCTAGTGTCCTCTCCTGCTCAGCTGGTGAACCTGGGAATATTGAGGCAATGTTACAATTGCCTCATGTACACAGACAACCCTCTCCTCCTCCCACAAAACACAAATACATGCGAGAGATGCAACTATACGGCCAAACTGGAGGCTGAGCTCTCTCAACATAGGACTGGCAAGACCAGTCAGGAGGAGAAGGTTACCACACACACTATAGACCCAGTCTCACATAGTACCATCACAACCTCAAATCATACACATAAACACACAAAGACATACTCGCGGCTCTGATCAAAAATCTACCAAAACAGCAGAGGCCACCAAAGCAGACACCCAAACAACCACCACCTCAGAACACAACACCTGCAACACATAGACCTCACAGTCAGAGTGTCAAACAGTCACAGCCCTTAAGGCCAAACACAATGCCAGACACACTAGTCATTGGTGACTCCATAGTCAGACACACTGACGACCCCCCCACCAGACTGAGTAAGGAGAAGGTCACAGTAAGCTGCCTGTCGGGTGCTAGAATCCGCCACATAACGCAAGCACTCAGGTCTCTCAACAGCAGGTACAAATACGACTCAGTCATTGTCCACGCTGGTGTAAACGACCTGAGACGTACCTCCTTGGACTACATGAAAAGAGACATTGAGGAGCTCTCTGATTATGCAGCCCAGGCAGGTATGACCCTGACCTTGAGCAGTATCCTACCTTCACCAAGAATGATGCCACAATACAGAGATAAGATGATCAGCTTTAACAATTGGCTTAAACTCTGGTGTCATTCAAGGGGATCCAATGTCTGTCTGCCTGGGATGACATGCTGGACAAGCCACGCTGTTTCTCGCGAGGATCGTGCACCTGTCACCCTGGGATTCCAGATATTGGCAAAGGCTCTTGCCACCCCATAGTGCCTTTTAGGCAAGGCTCAAATTCTAAACCTACCACCCTAGAACACAAAAAGGAAAAACTAAGGGTAATGCTGCTCAATGCCAGAAGTCTAAATCTCAAAATGCACGCACTCGAGGCCCTTCTCAGTATGGAGAACATCGATGTCTGTGCAGTGACAGAAACCTGGTTCAAGGCTCCTGAGAGCACCCCAGCACTATCAGGTTTTACCTCTTATCATGCTCCGGCCCCAAAATCCGGACAATACCAAGAAAGGGGGGGGTATCCATATTCATCAAAGACACCCACACCTCAAGACTGGTGGAAACGCACGATGCATCGGAGACCATCCAGGTGCAATTAACCATAGGCAAGACTGCTCTGCAAATTGTAGCATGTTACAGGCCACCCTCACAAACTCAGGAACCTCACATGGCCTTCCTGTAAACACTAGAGGGGATAAATGTATCACCAAACACCATCATACTAGGTGACTTCAATTACCCTAATATAGACTGGGAACACTACTCAAGCCCAAACACCCTAGCCCAAAAGTTCCTGGAATTCATAAACTCAAATGCCATGGAACAACTAGTCACCATCCCCACAAGAGGAGAAAACATACTTGATCTCATCATCACGAACATGGGAGCACAATGTTCAACACCGAAGTATACCTCACTGGTGAGATCAGATCACAAACTAATCTCACTGGAGGTCCTCATCCCACCCCACCTGAAATAAAAAGACCACAGTAAAGAACTTCGAGCCGACTTCACACTTCTAAAGACTAGTGTGGTCTCCTTTAAGGCCCCCGAGCCGGGGAAAACAGTACTCAAGCCGCTGAATCACTTACAAATGCCTTCTACCAGCACCTGCAGGACTGCATGGATAAGGCAATCCCAAGCAAAACAAAGACTCTTTGTACCAAAGGCAAGCGTCCAGTCTGGTGGACCCCAGCCATAAACAAACTCTACAACAAAAGGAGGAAGCTACTACAAGATAGAGCAAAATCCTTAAAAGGTAAGACACCCTTGATCACTATAAGTAAAAACTAAGAGCTCTCATAAAATCATCCAAAGCAAATTTTGAGAGAAAAATAGCTAAAGACTCAAAAGACAATCATAAGGCCTTCTTTAGCTATGTTAGAAACCTGGGAGGAACCTCCCAGATATGCTCAGAACTAGTTCAAAATGATGTGAAGATTACTGATCCTACAGATATTGCCAACATACTGGCTGACAGGTTCAGTGCAAACTTCTCCCCTCCCCCAAAGGAGAGATATCTATACCAAGCGATTGCAGCCCCCAAACATCTCCAACGCCCAAGTGAGAACTGCTCTCTCCAAAGCAAATACACAGCATCCATGGGACCTGATGGTGTCCCCGGCTGTGTGCTCCATGTACTCAATGAGGAATTAAACCCACAGCTAGGACAGCTGTTTAATCATAGTCTTACCTCTGGATACGCACCCAGGAGTGGCGCACTGCAACTGTGGTCCCACTTCACAAAGGCGGTGCCTCCACAGACCCTGGAAATTACCGCCCATTAGCTTGACAAGCCTTATCTGCAAAGCCATGGAGAGGATCATAATGGACCTCATAAATAAAGACATAGGGAATTTGCAGACTTTGGATCCATCCCAGTTTGGCTTTGTCAAAGGCAGATCATGCCTTCTAAACTTGGTTGACTTTTTCAAACAGTCACCAAAGCCATTGATGAGGGAAAGGCAGTCCATACAGCCTACCTCGATCTGGCAAGGCCTTGATACAATACCCCACTCGGGTATCATTGAAAAACTCATCAGCTTAAATGTTAACCCATACATCACAAGATGGGTTGCAAACTGGCTGAGTGACAGAACCCACAGGGTCAGAGTTGCTGGCGCCATGTCAGACTCAAAGCCTGTCACAAGTGGTGTACCACAGGGCTCAGTCCTGGGCCCACTCTTGTTTGGCATCTACTTTTCCAAGTACAAGCAAACACAGGAGGGTTATGGCTGACAAAGTTTGCAGATGACTGCAAACTGGGCCATAGTAGAAAACACATCTGACACAGATATCCTTCAGAAGGGTCTCACAGAAACGGATAACTGGTGCCAGAGCCATGGCCTAAAGTTAAATGCCAAAAATGCATAGTCATACCCTTCGGGAAAAACAAGGTTACCCCTAGCTACCAAATAGGTGGCAATCCACTGAGCATAGAAGAAGTTATCAGGGACCTGGGGACCCAGGTTGATAGTAGTCTGTCATTCGACACCCATGTAGCTAAAGTAGTTAGGAAGACCTTCTACATTGCCCACCTTATCATGAAGGGATTCTCATCTAGATCAAGGGAGGTCATAGTCTCCTATACTCATCACTCATCAGACCAATGATTGAGTACAATGCCCCATTCGGAATGTATCTGACCCGACACTTGCAGCAGCTGGAGAGGCCACAAAAGTTCCTCACCAAAAGGATAAAGGGTCTCAAACATCTGTCCTATGCTGCCCGACTGAAAGAACTCCAGCTCTATTCAGTCGCTGCTCAGAGGTGACCTTTGCCTAACATACAAGGCCATGTCAAACCCAGATTTGATGAATATGCTTCACCTCAAAAATCTAGATCCGTCAGAGCCACAAGGGCGGAGACTTAAACCTCGACACGGCTATTAATAGGACGCTGGAGGGATAGATTCATCACCCAAAGACTCCCTATGCTGTGGAATAAAATCCCGGTATATGTGAGGCAGAGCACCTCGCTGGCCTTGTTCAAGAGAAATCTTGACCAATGGATGGGAGATCGCAGATATACCCCAGGGATTACCTCAGTGTCACTGCTCAACAGAGGCACAGCAAAATAATGGGTATAGTTCCCCATACTAAAGGGGTGGCGTAAGCCACAAAACTATGGGCTAGGCTTGTAAATGCCCTCGGGCAGATAGCCTAGTATGAACCTATGAACGTATAATTACGCACAATACTGAAATCCTAACTGCCAAGCTAGAAATTAACAATTCCAAATCCATTTATGTTATCTGCATATATCTCCCCCCAGGAAACAATATAAATACTCTTGAAAACATACTTAATCACCTCTCCACACAACTACCTCAAGAAACCATTGTTCTAGGGGACTTTAATATAGACTGGATAACCTGCTCTATGCCCAATCCTACCAATCGCATAAATCTTCATGGATTCTCTCAAATTATTACCACTCCTACCAGAATCCATAAACCAAGCAATAAAGCAACCACCTTAGACTGGATCCTTCACAATATCCATCATAATACCTACACTTCAGGAACCCTTCCAGACAATATTAGTGACCACATGTTAACCTATGTTATTATGGATAAAACCCATTGCCCACATTTTCATAATATTATAACCCACCGCTCCAAAAGTTTCTTTAATCCTCAGTCCTTCCAAAATGAACTCAAAGCATGTGATTGGTCTCCCTTGCTAAATCTTGAACTAGATGAAGCAGTGACCTTTTTCAATACAAAATTCCTTCAAATCCTAGACTCCCATGCCCCACTTCGATCCTCCCGCCAAAAGTCCAAAATTGCCCCCTGGCTAACAAAATAAACTAGGCAAAAGATCCTCCTCAAAAATAAAATTTGGAACAAATGGAGAACCTCAAAAAAGTCCAACTGATCATCTTCACTTCAAACAGCTAAGAAATGCCACCAAGAAAGACATTCTCAGAGACAAAAAAGACTATTACTTTCAACTCCTTCAAACCCATAAAGCACAACCTCAAAAATTCTGGTCAGGCATTAACAAACTGCTACAGCCAGGACACTGTAAAACTCATACACCTTCTGGATTCCAAAATAACCCCAACCTGATTCCAAATGCTTTCAATAACTACTTTACTGAAGCCATTCTAACCCTTGCCAACTCAATACCTCCTAACACCACATCACCTCTAAACAACCCTAATCCTACAATTCCCACTTTTTATATACAACCTATTCCTACATCCATCATTTCTAAACTCCTCCAAAAACTTAGACCCTGCACCCCTTCTGCTGATTGCCTTCCAGCAGAATTCCTGCAACTAGCAGCTAAATCCATTGCCTACGCCATCTCCATCCTTATAAACAGAACTATCTCTGAAAGTAAAATCCCATCCATATAGAAAGTTTCCCATATCAACCTCGTACACAAAGGTGGCACATCTACTGAACTATCAAATTTTAGGCCAATAGCCTTACTCTCACCAATTGCTAAAATAATGGAAAAATGTATACACAAACAACTACTAAACCACCTTATCCATAATAATCTACTTGCCAACTGCCAACATGGTTTTAGACCATTCCACAGCACAACAACCGCCCTACTATCCTTTGCTAACTCTATTAACGAAAATCATAACAACAATACTTTCTCTTCTGCTCTATTTATAGACCTTTCAAAGGCCTTTGACATGGTGAACCACAACTTACTCATTGAAACCCTGAAAGCCCATTCACTTGACTCACAATCAATTTTTTGGTTTAAATCCTATCGTGAAAAAAGACAGCAGGCAGTCCTTTGGAATAATACTCTCTCTTCTTCCCTCCCTGTGAACATAGGAGTACCTCAAGGCTCTATTTTAGGTCCTCTTCTCTTCTCACTATTTATTAACAACCTACATACCAATATTTCACAAGCCACTTGCATCCAATATGCAGACGACTCAACATTAATTTGCACTGCCAAATCCATAAACTCTCTCCATCTCCAGACCCAAACAATACTAAACAGTGTTGAAAAGTGGTTCATGCAACACCGCCTCCTTCTGAACCCCAAAAAAACAAAACCAAAAAAACAAAACTACTAATCTTTGCTCCTACCCCTAAGTCAACTCCCCCAAACTTCATAGTAACCTCCAACAATGGCACTAATATAGTCCCTGATACCACAACCCGCTTACTGGGAGTTACAATTGACAACACCCTTAGCTTTGATGACCATATTAACTCAACAATAAAAACTGTCAACAAAAAATTAGGATCACTCTATAAAATCAAACCCTTCCTCACCCCCCCAGCAAGACTTAGTCTTGCTCAGACCCACCTTTCCTCTACCCTCTTTTATGCTTCTCCAATTTATACTAATCTATCTAGAAATAACATTAATAAACTGTCCACCTGTTATAATAACATAGCTAGATTTGCTACCTGTTCCCCCTTTAGAAGTCACCATTGCCAAAACCTCAAACAATTGGGATGGCTTGAACTGCATAATAAGCTTCTCTATCAGCAACTTGCTATAACCCAAAACATCCTCTATCACCCCAATAATACACCAATCCTCACTAATTTGATCACCCCGTACAAAAATATCTCTAGACTTCGCTCAGCAAACAAACTCCTAGTGTCTACTGTCAAATCAAACAACAAAGCAGGGGACTCGCTCTTCACCAACACAGTGGGAAAAAGTTGGAATCAACTTCCAACTGAACTTACCTCACTTGCTTCCACTCAACTATTCAAAAAGCATCTTAAAGAATATCTAAAGAACCACTGGCTTTGTCCCTACTCCAACCCTTACTGATTACACCCAATATACAAACATTTACAACACAATTTGGTTCCTAATGCTCTTTCTACTATAGCATCCACCCCCTAATCTTACATTCCCTCATCTTCTAAACAAAACAAAAAAAAAAAAATAAGCACATCTACTTTCTTTAGGGTTTTTAACAAAGTATTTTTTATCTCATGTCACTTTTACTGTATGTTACTAATTTATATTGTGAATATGTCTACTGTAATATTGCACATTTGTCTCTGTAACTGGTTGGAGATTTTCTCCTCGGCCTCTACTGAAAATGGACATATATCCAGTTAGACTAGCCCGGTCAACAAATGTAAAATAAAAATAAAAAATAAAATACACTTTGTGAAAATGAAGTTGTCTCTTTAAAGCATGTATTAACAAAAGCAGCTTACGTGGTGCAGCGGTAGCACTGTTGCCTCACAGCAAGAGGTTCTCCCGTTTGATTCTCGGCTGGAGCACCTTGTGTGTGGAGTCTGCATGTCCTCCCCACAGTCGAGTGGCGTTTGAAAGACATGCGGAGAATAGGCGTGCATTCGTTGAAGGTTGGGCATCGAGCTGGAACCACGGCACCATAAAAATCTACTGCCAATAATTAGCGGACTGGAGCTCTGCTGTGGCAACCCCTAACTGGGAAAAACCAGAAGAACAACAACATTAACAAAAGCAGCTTACACAAGTTATAAGACAGGGTATAGTCTGCGCTTCTAGTATCTATGCCTCAGAAAGTGTCACAATGGAGCAGTAACTAGTACAATAAGAAGAAGTAAATGAACTGCTTAGAATGGACAAGATCATTATTTGCTTTAAGAAATGTTTGCTTAGTAGGCTGACCTGCCATATTCTACTTTTTTAAATAAATTAGTACACTCTTATTGCAGAAACTCCAATATTGTATACAGAGAGGCTCACAGCATTTGTATCAAGGTTATTGACTAAATCTTAATGAGAATATATGCTGCTGGATAAAAAAGTCCTTGGTGTGGTCTCTCAAGTGCAGAATCTGTTTTACTTTGAATCTATATATCCTACAATACTAGCTATTGTCAGTCTAAGTATGATATCCATGATAATAGCAACATGTTTACAGTACTCTGTCCTGTTATGTGTGCCTCTACAAGGGTTCATAGGTTCATAGATGATTACTAGCTAGTCTTGTCTGTCTTAACTGTCTTTGCAGACCATTTTAATTTCAGCCAGTTTCCCTGTTTGTGGTCAAAATAACCTATTCCATTTGGTTACAGATTGGCCTTACCCATCCCATGATTGGTAATTACAGATTACCCCTAATGAGAATAACTAGAATCATATATATAGTTTGAGGGGTTCAATGCATGGGGATAAAGCATTTAGGAACTGCCTCTGTCCATTATTAGTACAGGGGGCAGTCCTGGGGTAAATTTCTTGTTTGCCATCCATAGATCAAAGTTGAGCTTGAATATGGACTGGGATGAACTTTGTTTTATGTGTATGGGGAGTCTATTCCACAGTAGTGGTATCTTCTGCAAGATATACCTGTCCCTCCAAACCATTCTGTTGATGTTGCAGAAGAGGTTTAGATCTCTAAATCAATGCCATTTGACATGCTCTTGTGAAGTAAATCTATCAGCAGTGGATTGGAGGATGCCTTGTATGCTAGACGCAAGTCAATGTATAGTAGTCTGTAGGAAATCGGGTATAGTAACAGGGTCTTGTGTCAATCCATGCCGGACATATTATTTAGGCAGTATATCCTTTTAGGATGGTATTTCTGTAAGAGTTCCAATTGTTGCATGTGTCTAGACAAACATATGCCAAAGGAAGCACTATATTCAATGAATGGTCTAATTAAGGCTGAGCAAAGAGGGACAATGAGATCCCTAGATCTAGACACAATCCCTTTGTTTAGAAGGACTTTCCTACAAAAATAGATACATGTTGGTCAAATGATAGGTCACTATCTACATAAGTTGCCAGATCCTGAACAACTGGATCACATCTTAGGGGTGCATTGTCAATGTGGTAGTTCCCTGGAGTAGATAGCTTCCCAAAGCATACACTAATATATTTTTTTTGCATTTAGTCTCAGTACATGATTTTGGCTCCAGTTATTTATCTGGGACAAACCACTCTGAAGGATGGCTCAGTCATTTCAGGATTCAATGACTGCTCATAGCTTGCAGTCATCTGCAAACATAGTCAGCCAGAGCCCTTTGCTGTTGGTTTTTATATCAGAAAAGTAGATGCCAAACAGGAGAGGTCCCAGCAGAGAACACGCTGGGACACTGATGGTGACTGGTCTTTGTGTGCAGGTAACTTCCCCTGTATTGATTATTTGAGTCCTACCTGTGAGCCAGATGTCAATTCAGTGGGTGACATTTTTATTTCAGTTTATTTAGCTTATCTACTATGCCTGAATGGGGAATTGTATCAAAATCTTTAGCCAGGTGGAAGTACGTGGTGTGTTTTATTTTGCCTTCATACATTGCTTTGAAGATCTTTTCACCCAGGTTGAATAAGCATGATCTGCCCTTGATGAATCCAAACTGAGATGGGTCCAGTGTTTGGAGATTCACTATGTCCTGACTGATTAATTCCATAACAGGTCTTTCCATGCCTTTACATACTCTGTTGCGGGTCAGACTTATGGGTCTGTAATTGCCTGAGTCTGAAAGATCCTCCCTTATGCAGGGGAATAACTGTAGCTGTTTTCCATTTGCTTGCTACAAAACCTGTATGGAGGTATACCTGTATAACACTGGGTGCTATGAAGCAAGGTAATGTTGTAATGTGCTGTTATGACTGCCAAATGAAAAGTCAAGGTTACTAACTTTTTATGTTGCTTATTAGATAATTGTTTATGATAAATGCTACTATACAAATTGAAATGAGGAATGACATAATGTGATCACAAATGCAATTATTATTTGTAAAAAGGTTATTAAAATCAAATAGCTTACTGCAGAATGGTTTCACTTAAGCAGATCGGGTATTTATGAACCAAAGATTTTAATTATGTATATTCCGAGCAATTCATTTTCCAGTTACCAGGCCTCTCTCTCTCTCTCTCTCTCTGGGAGAGCCAGAGACTATTCCAGCAAACCCATGACATGCCTACAGGCAGTATGAGGATGAAGGATGACTAATTCACTCACATGTCTTTGTTTGAAGTGATGTAGACTAACCAGGGCAAGCCCCTGTGTACACAGAGAGGACAAACAGGCTCTGCAGAGAGGGCACAGCAGTTGGGAACTGAACTAGAAAACCAAGCAATGTGAGCCATCAGTGTTAACTGATGCACCACTGTAATGCCGCAATGCCCTCTTCTCATATCATTGTTTTAATTTCCTTTACTGGCTAATTAGGTTTATCCAATGCTAACAATTTTGTCTCTTCACAGGCAGCATGGGAGCATTGTCTAATTATCCGATCTGTTCAGGGTTTTACAGTATGCAAACACAGAATAAATGAATCAAACTAAGCACTATGGGGTGAAACCGCATTAGCCGCTCATAGCTACAATCTTCTGTGCTAAACTGCTAGATATATAGATATGTAAACACATAAAAGCAGGAGTGATGCACATATGCAGTATATGAATGTGCATTGGTTATCTCTACAGTGGAGTGTTGCA
Organism: Protopterus annectens; assembly: GCF_019279795.1. Classification (NCBI taxonomy): domain Eukaryota; kingdom Metazoa; phylum Chordata; order Ceratodontiformes; family Protopteridae; genus Protopterus; species Protopterus annectens. Next base: position 1,236,368,906 of record NC_056733.1, on the reverse strand, counting down.
CATGCAAATGTAACAGCTGTTTATGCAAAGACGCATGCTGCACATATGCAGCTCATAATGTGCAGCAGGTTCTGTGAGCAAGAATGTTGTATATGTGGAGTGCATCCATATGTGGTAGGTATCTGCATGTAGGCGTATTTCACATTTGCAAATGTACAATGCATGCATACATGTATAGTACATATCTATGACGAGGATTGCTGCTCATTTGCAATGTATGTCCAACATGTGGTCAAGTGACATTAAAAGACATGCAGGTAGGTGCATGCGTGAATAGGTGTGACTTCTTTGAAGGTTGGGCATTGGGCTGGCAACTTGGCACCGTAAAAAACCCACTGCCAATCATTAGCTGTGGCAACCCCTAACCAGGAAAAGCCGAACGACTCACACACGTGCATAATAGTGCATAATAACCTGGCACTCCACTTATGCAGCCTTAGCCCATAAGTAAAGATTCACTGAATAGCAGCTTTCATATCCAAGTTTCCTTGTGTTAATTGTAATTTTATTGTGACTACTACTTAAGGCAAATTTACAAAATAAGCTTAGGTATACAGTTACAAAAATTAAAGAAATCAGATGTTTTTTCTGTTGATGCTGTACCACGTGTGATTGTTTCCATGACTCAAACCGAAGCACTCTTTTCTCATTGGTTACCTTTATTAGCTGTTTGTAATGCAATTTGACAGGATACCTTTGTCTGAACTCCATTTTCTTTTTGCATTATAAGTGGATTAATGCATAGATCCTCACAATATAAGAATTGATTGCAGCACATACTTCTACTTGTATGGTTAAGATGAAAATTCTGGCAATGAAACAGAGTCTTTCTATCTGTAGATTTAAAAAAGAAAACAGCTTAATAATGGCATGTGTGTCACATATTAATTATCTTTCTTACTATTTTGATTGACAGCCTATGCAAATACCTGACTGATTCATGGCACACCATTAGTGCACAGTTTGTGTCTAACCATACCGTCTAGTGTTCATTTTTAATGAGCCCAGATATGTGTTTTTCAGCAGGAAGCCAGAGACTGTTTTGCTGATTAACTCTAATTCTACCCAGGTAGCCAGGTTCCCTGAAAGATCATTCGGTGACAATGATTACAATGCCAGTTTGTCAGTAATTAAACAACTACTGTTTGCAGCTGCATGCCTTTGCTTATCCATCTATGTATATCAGTACGGCTATTGCACCTCTTTCATAAATCATTCAAATGCCTGCAGTAGCAATAAAAAAGTTGGATTTATCAAGGCATAGATTCATGTATGCAAACTGGAAAACTAAATTAATGTGAACTCCCAAATGTTCCCATACCATCCTTACATTGTTGTATGCTGCCTTCATCAGTGTATTACAAAAGCAAATCATTTGGCATACATATTTTTGCCTACACTTTAAATATTTTTTTGTAGATTTTCACAAATTATCTCCAGAAAATATAACTAGATAAACCTTATAATACATGTTTTGATAACGAGTGGATCAACTAATACTCTGTAATAATTCTTGGGTCATGCAAAAGATCACCTTTTTACTCTTTTATCTGTGCTGAAAGTACCTTGAGCAACAGTTTATCATTATTTGTGTGTGTGTGCATGTGGGTGCGTGTGTGCATGTGTCTGTGTGTGCATGTGTGTGTGTGTGTGTACACATGTGTGTGTGTGTGTGTGTCCTTGTGTTCATGTACCTATCCATTAAAGTCCCCTGCACTTACACCTAACTTGATCAAGTGAACGCTAGCTTTTGGCCTTGCTTCATTCCACCTCATAGACAAGCATTTTAGAAGTAATCACTGCAGATTGTTAGTTGTCAATATATCTGTTCATTATGTTCAACACATACATGTACTCAGACAGATATATGCACATACATACAGAGACACACACACACACACACACACACACACACACACACACACACACACGCACATGCACACATGCACACACACACACACACACACACACACACACACACACACACACACACACACACACAACGCGCACACACACAAGAACACACACACAAACATACTTCAACCAAACTATACCAGTTGACTGGAATCCTCTGCAATTCCATCTGTCATGATTGGGTGAAAACAAGCTTTTGCACATGTTCATTAACATGGTTGGACAAGGTAACTTATTCCGTTGAGCAACACTGTGAGCCACTCAGTTGCTTAAAAGCCTTACTTCAGGCAGGTAGCAGACACAGACCACTGCACTGCTGCATCATGGTTGGGTTGTCTCTTAATCTGAAATGGTTATTGTGAGATGTACACCAGGCTTTTATTTCATGGTAGCCATTCTGAATCAGGCCTCACTCTTCTTCCACTTGGAACTCCTTCTTCCCTATCTCCATTTCTGGACTCCACCAAATGTCATAGAGGTAATACTAAAATATTTGCTATCCACACTGTGGCTGAGAGAAATCAGATGTGCTTCTTTGGCCCCTGTATGAGTTTGAGTGGGGCCCAATATATAAGAAAGAACTTGCTTTGACCACTGCAATGTAGTCCGGGATATATATATATATTATTAAAGTACTTAGATCAGGACATGTGTCAGATTAAAGTGCCTAAGTTCCTTTCCCAAAAGCAGACAATTCGATCACATTGAATGTCTTTATGGCATGTACTTAAAGGGTTGCATATGCTACAAAGTACTTTTGACCCATCCAGACATTTTTTTTTTATCTTCATAAATTAGAAGCCTTGGTCAAATAATATGCAGTGGAGTTTTGCTTCTAGTCAGACAAAATAGAATGCAGTTATGTAAACCTACACTATCATCATGATACTTGCCTTAGATGCCTACTACCCCCTGATTTATACGAACAAATGAGAAAATAGTGGTTCATCATACTATATGTTCCATTACATGAATCCAGAAAGCACCTGCATCACTGATGAATGACATAAGCCTAAAGACTATCTAAAATGCTGTGCTATTTCAGAAGCCATTGTGGAAATAATATTGACCTTGTTGATATAATTTAAACCATTAGGCCAAGCTTGCAAAGATGAATCAGATGCAGTTGAACTGGGTCCTTGTTAATAAGCTCACTAAAGCCTCCCTGGTAAAAGTACTGTCTAATACTTTGAGAGACCACTGTCCTGCAAAAATATGCAATAAAAATTAAACATCATAAACTACCAATGGACCCATTTCCTTTGAGTTTTTTTATTATGAATCATGAAAAACCCTCTGGTTTGATACTGGCTTAATATGATAAAGAGAACATTTTCAATATGGTGCAGCATTTTATCAATATATTATTGCCATTTCAATATAAAACACTCTCTTCACTCATATCAGGAGACTGTGAGCTATTAGGTATTCTTGGATCACCTTTGAACACAAATCTTTAATCATCAAGAAAAATCAGGTTTGTTTTATCATGACTGTCAAAAGATTTTAATACTCTTAACATATACTGGAAGAATCACGCAGCAAAAAGGTAGGCCAAAAAAGAGTTTATTTTACATGCATGGAGACCTGCCACAAAGTTCTTGGTTGTCAGCAGTCTAATTTCTATACACTTTACATGGGTTTTTATACCCTCTTTTGTGCATACACAGCAGCTGGTTACTAGACAAGGAATTTCAGTCAAGGCTATAAATTCACTCACTGGAGCCTTAGATGGTAAAAAGTCAGACACAAGATAAGTTGGTGCCTACATCAAGGTAACATCTATGCACTCCTCCTTGGTCAGAGGTCAGTCCCAAGATAGGCCTGTGCCTGGACCAAAGTAACATCTGTGCATTCCTTTCTGGTCAGCAAATTCCTTACAAGAAAAACAACTCATTTTAGCTTATTTCTTTGCATACAATGCAGTTTCACATTTTAACCCTTACTGTGCATGATACAAAGATGTTGAACACAAAGATTTCTACTACATTTCCCCCCTAACAACACTTTGTATCATCTGTAATATATTTTATTCATACAGTTTTTTTTGCATGACTCATGTTCTGTATATTCAGAATAATAAGCTTTAGTTGCATTGGCAGACAATACATTTGATATTATCATTCAGATGCAAGGAATGCAACAACAACCCAACAGTAGGAATATAATGGCACCAACACATACAGCAATTAAGACATTCATAAGTACTGTTCCTCAATTCCCAAACCAATTTTGGAAAAAGTCAGTCAATGGATTCTGTCCTGGTTTTGTAAGTTCAGAAACTTGCTGTAGGATCTCCAGATGACTGTTAATGTCATATCAGTTGTCTGTAATGAACGGACAACACTTGCAAGTACCTCCTTTCGCTGCTAGGGTGAAATCGAGCGCCATATGATTCTGCAACACTACAGTCCTTATTGCAGTTAACTCATCCGTCACCAATCCTAGCGCAGAAAAAGTTGCATTGCTCAGAGTTTCTAACAGTTTTGACAGTTTTCTGAGCTCCCAAATAGATTTTACTGTCCCATAAGCTGGAAGAATACCAGCCCAAGAAATAATATCATCGCCCAAGTCCATGTATGACAGTCCTTTGCTGCTACTATGGGCCAAATCGTGATGATAGATCCAGGATGCATCAACGTTACCTACGGGATTAACAGGTTTATTAACAGCACGTGCATTTCGTATTTTACCTTGGGGAAGAGAAAATGAATGTCTTATAGCTGGTGCTAAATAGCCCAAAAAACAACTGCCTGACCAATTCCTTGGTAACCATTTGTATGCTTTTTTACCACAGATAAAATAACAATCATTCACCTTGAGGGTGATATTTACTGGAATAGAATGATTTCCTTTGTCTTGTAGCCCTTTAAACAAAAGATCATACACAGATAACATTTTTTCAAAAAAGCTTGTGACATTAATAAGCCCTGTACTATTAATAAGCACTCTTATAGGCTTGAAACTCGTTGCACAGTGCCCATCTATTGTACAGTTATGAATTATGGTTACATTACATTGACTCCATCCAACCTTAATTTTTCCAGATCTCTGGAAACATACAGTTCCATTCTGACGACCCATGAGGGGTAATGCTATTTTGTCATTTGCCCCCAAAGGGACTGTACCTAACATCAGACCACCATGTACAGTAGGGATAGCTGTGCATATCCAACCATTTGAAACATTAAAAGACAAAGCATATGCATATTTAATAGCTTGGTACGTATTAAAGGGTGGATGCCAAGCTGTATTTTCGTCTCTCTTCACTTGGCTAGTTTTGTTTGAAAATAAAAATGGCCAAAACAGAAAAGTAACAATCACACTTATTAACAACAAAATTATTTTGGAATGCTTTGCTGGGAAAGGCTGCTCCCTTCCGGTATTTCTCTGCATTGCTACAATAGTCAGATATTTATACAAAACAAGATTAGTACTAATCAGTGTTCCTCAAGTTTTCTGGTTCCATTTTCAGGATCCTGTTGTTCTTCTGATCTGAAAAATAATAATTCGTTAGAGAAGTGTTAGTTTTTGTCAGCATTTTCCTCATGTAATCTGCTATCTCTTCACCCCCCTCACGTTCCGCAGGCAAAAGACCTTGCCACTGCGGGACGTAATAAGGTCTCCCATATAGTAGTTCAAATGGTGTAACCCCTTTTGAAGTGGGAGTGGTACGCATTGACAGGAGTGCCAGAGGTAAGCAGTTTATCCAAGACTGATGTGTCTCGGCCATGAGTTTACGTAACTTGCCTTTGAGAATGCCAGTATGGCGTTCAACCAACCCTGCTGACTGTGGGTGGTAGGCACAATGGTGTTTTAACCCAATTTGAAAAACGGCAGCCAGCTTTTTAATAACTTGGTTTACGAAATGTGTACCATTATCAGAATAGATGCGTGTAGGTAGCCCGAAATGAGGGATAATGTTATTTGTAAGGGCCTTGGCTACCGACAATGCATCTGGGTGTGCTACCGGAAAAGCTTCTACCCATTTTGTAAAAGCATCAATAATAACTAACACAAATCGCTTCTGTTGAACAGGAGTTAGTTCAATAAAATCCATACAGATTGTGTGAAATGGATACGGAGGCAGCGAAAAAGCTGCTGGGGTGATCCGCACCCCACCACCATGGTATCATGCACAAAGCAGGCACGACAAACAAAATCGTTTAGCATACGCTATAAAGCCCTTGGTCCAGAAAATTTGCTGGATTATCTGAACCATAGCAGCAGGGCCCAGATGAGATGGGCCATGCGTCACTAATGAGGCATACCTAAAAAGGTTTGTTGGCAAGACATACTTATCATTTGGACCTACAAAAACTCCCTGCTTTTGAACAGCCCCATATTTAATCCATCGCTGTTTTTCCTGAACTGTACTAAGTTCCTGCATTACTTGTAAAGTTTGTAGGTCAAATTTATCTGTAGGATGAAGTTCCTTCTGTGTGGTCTCGAGTGCAAAAGTAGAGGTTAAGGCTACACTTTTTGCAGTTTTGTCAGCTAGTGCATTTCCAAGTGATACTGGATCCTTGGCATTTGTGTGTGCTACGCACTTACAGATGGCCAATCCCCGTGGCAGTTGGACAGCTTGTAAGAGGCTAAGGATTAAATCCTTGTGGGTTATTTCCTTTCCTGAGGCCGTAACCATTCCCCTATTTTTCCATTGCTGTGCAAAGACATGGACCGTGGAAAAAGCATACTGACTATCTGTGTAGATAGTAACTGCCTTATCCTTGGAAATGGTGCATGCTCTAGTCAAAGCAATCAATTCAGCTGCTTGTGCGGACAGGTTCCTGGGGAGAGGTTTTGCCTCTAGTACCTTAGTCTCAGTTGTGACTGCATAACCCACTTGGGTAATACCTGCCTCATTCTTACGTGCTGACCCATCTACGAACAGGGTCCAATCTGAATTTGCCAAAGGTTGATCCTTAAGGTCTGGTCTTGGTAAGACATTAGAGTGTATTAAGTCTAGACACACGTGAGGGGCACCGTCATCAGCTGTAGGTAACAGCGTGGCTGGATTAAGAGTAGTGCATCGCTCAATGGTCATGTGTGGTTGTGATAACAACGTTGTCATGCAGGACAAATGTCTGCTAGGAGAGGGAAAGGTAACTTTATCCTGTAGAAGTATTAAAAGGTGAGGTCATGAAACAAAACTAGGGTTGCAGATGCCTGCACGGCCAGTGCAGCTGTGACTACTGCTTGTACACAGTGTGGCAATGATCATGCCACTGTGTCCAGTTTACTGGAATAAAAAGCTAATGGTCTCAACTTATCCCCATAAGTTTGCAATGGAACCAATGTCATAAAGCCCTGCTTACAATCTACTGTCTGAACAAAAGGTTTTGTATAGTCAGGGAAGCTAAGTGTTGCAGATCCTGCTATCAGTTGCTTTACCCTAGTAAATGCCTGTATTGCCTTATCTGTCCATTGCAGCGCATCATGTGCTGCCATGGGAAGTGCAAAAATAAGTTCTGAAAGTGGACTCACTTCCTCTGCATAATTGGGAATCCAACACCGACAAAAGTTAGTTATTCCTAAAAATGACATAATTTCTTTTTTTTTGTACTGGGCCTTGGTGCCTGTAAAATAGCTTCTTTTGTACAGCTATCTAGTTGTCTACCATCATTTGAAATGGTATAGCCTAGATATCGTACTTCAGCTTTACAAAATTGTAATTTAGATTTGTTTACCTTATGTCCCTCTTTCGCCAAGAAATGCAATAACCGAATAGTTTTGGACTCACAGACAGCCTCCGTGGGTGCAGCCAGTAAGATGTCGTCCACGTATAATAGTAGATGACAGCCATGCTCTGGTTGAAACTGTGCCAGGTTTGTTGACATTTCTTGCGAAAAGATTGTAGGGCTCTCACAATATCCCTGCGGCAGTCTTGTGTATGTGTACCACTTGCTCATAAACGTAAAGGCAAACCAAAACCTACTATCTTCCTGTAGAGGGATAGAAAAAAAAATGCTTTACTGATATCAATGACAGAAAAATACTTATCTGTGGGAAGGATATCATTTAACAAAACAGATGGATCTGGGACCATAGGAGCCCTTGGTACCACAGCAGCATTCACAGCCTGCAGATCCTGTACCATTCTCCAGGTCCCATCCGGTTTCCTTACTGGGAACAAGGGTGTGTTACACGGTGAATCTGTGCATGGAATTAAATCCCCAGCTTGTAGTAGAGCCGTGATCACTGGTAGAATGCCTTCTTCTGCCTTCTTACTTAATGGATACTGACGCTTGTGAGGTTTAAAATCGGATTTTGGAGTTATTTTAACCTGTCCTGCTGTTTTTATTAGCCCAATGTCATGTTGCCCGCGGGACCATAAGGAGTCTGGCACTGATTGTAACTTTAATTCTTTCTGCGGGGTTAGGAGATATAGTCAGAATGGCCCTCCCCCGGGTGGCTTAGCCTGTCTTCGCGGAGGTGCACTGTTGGTCTAGCCTGGGTGACCCAATTTAGTCTTTGTACCTGAACTCCTTTACATGCCAAGTGTTCCAGCGTCATTTTAGCCCATTCAGTAACTTTCCTCCCCACCAGATACCATGCCATTTGTTCTTCCCTTGTTACAGAGACATGTGCAATAGAATTATTGCGAAAAAGTAACTGCATATCTTTTGTAAGACTGCATGTAACTGCAGAATTTCCTGCTTTATCCCAATATAGATTTTGTAACAGGATTTTTGTGACCTTGTGTTTAAAGAATTGCTCTTCATACTTTCTGTAGTACATTGTACAGTGTAGTTGTTTAGCTACCACTGGCGATTGTGTGCCATATTTGCTTAAGGCCAAATTAGTTAGCTCATTTACTATATTTTGTGGCCCAGTTTCAACAAGATCATTACTGTACCAGTAGTGTAAATCACCCTGCCCCACCTGTAACATAACATCTTGAATTTCTACTCGTTTGGCTAGAATCCCTGATGCAGTCGGCACAGCTGCTATGCCAAACACGTGCATTAAATCTCTTCCTAATAAGTTTACAGGGCAAATTTTAGAGACAATGACTCGAAACCTGATAGTTTGGTTAGTTTCAGGGTCTGTGAACCATAGGGGGTTTAGATAGTGGTTCCTTATAAATGCGGCCATTTGCTGCCTTGACTAATACATAGTCATCAGAAGTTACATCGGATGGCACTGCAGAATTTTTTAGCAGGGTCCTGAAGGCCCCTGAATCACACAAAAATTCTACATCCTTTCCTTCAACCTGTAATATGATTACCGGTTGCACTTCTAACTGCATAGTCATAGCTAGAGCTGTCAGGCTAACAACCTGATATTTACCTTTTTCTAAAAAATCAGCTATCTCATGTTCCCATCCTGCACATTCCCTTTTACCTTCTTTATTCACATCCTCAAAATCATCCTCATTTTGTATTACTGACTCTTGCCAGTCGACCTCAGCACCTGGGTCCGGTTCGTCCATGCTGCCATCATATAGTCATGCTGAACTATGATCTGGAGCAGCAGCGGATTTTCCGGGATTCCGGCAATCTCTTGCGAAATGCCCCTTCTTACTGCATTTAAAACATTCACCCCTCTTTTGTCTGCCTTCGTAATCTTCAAAATGTCCTACATTCCTTCTCCCTCTGCCTCTACCCCGTCCCCTTCCTCTACCTCTGTTGGACGGAGCTTACATTAACATAAGTGTTTTATCCGCGCTCACTGTAAAGGTTTGAGCCTGTTTTTTTTTTTTTCTCAAGATATTTATCTGCATGTAAAGGGATATGAGTGTGTGGACAGGGTATGTACCTTAGCTTCTTTTTGTTTTTACTCTGATTTGTCTATACTATGGTTACGTAGCTCCAGAGTCTCCTCTGCTTGCTTTTTGTAAAACTACGGAGGGTATTTTTCCCTGCTTCTCTGCCTCCTGTAAGACTACGAAGGACACCTTTTCTTGATTTTCTGCTTCTTTTTTTTTGATACTGGGGTGGACTAACCCTGTCTTTAGTGACATCAGGATACAAGGGTAGGGCTGTTGGTTTACAACAGACAATAGATGTTTCGTTATCTTCTTTGTGGACAAAAAATGCATCTTTTGCACTCGAGCCACTACTTCCCTTATTTGAAAATTGTTCCTTATATCTCTTATTAGCTTCTTCTAACCATTTCTGTGCTTGAGGAAGTCCTACCTTTTTTTGTTTTTTAACCTTACCTCCTGTGTCCCTGCGCAGGTCTCTCACTAGATTTTGACATTCTGATTTATTCAAGGTACCACTAAACCCATACCCCGGGATTCATGAAGCTCGGCGCAAGGCCGGCTTAAGGCCTGCGCCGGCGGTGCATGGAATAGCCGGCGCAGTAGCGCCATATACATATTAATGAGAGTGCACCGGAATCACAGACACGTGCGTAGTGTACGTGAGCGAGCCCAGGTAGGATGCGTCTGGAGGCGTGTCTAAGCCGGCATGAGGTGAGCAACCTAATGTGCTGACAGCCACGGTCCGCCCACAATAGTAATGGCAGCAGCCAGGTCCTGTGCAGAATGAAACGCACGTACAGTATGCAACATAGTCCCCGTCCCAAATTAACGGAGAAGCAAATAGAAGCCACGGAGGCATAAGTGTACCCGTCCAAGGAGCAAAGGATACGCATAAGACCGCGTTCGTCCCGCAATGCACCGTCAGTGTTTACACTCAGAGAAGGTGTACAGCCACATGTCAGCCCGGCGCACCGACATAGGAGCAGCGACTAAGGTCACCACCTGTCCCACTTTGGTTGTGGCAGTCTCTCCATGGCCAGTTGTGTCCCGAAAAAACGTATTAGAAATGGCTGATGTGCTACGATTGTAGGACACAATGATATCCCGTATTTAATGTAATGGTAGCATGAATTGGTTATTTCTGTAACAGAAATACCTAAATGACACAAGAAACAGAATAAGCAAGCAAATTGCCACAACAATAAGCTTATTATTTAGGCAAACAAGTGAAGTTCTATGCTATATAGTGACCGTTTGTATGTGTCGGCCTGTAAAGTCAGATGTGAGTCCCGGAAATATCCCAGATCGGAAACTGTAAAAGGTGGAAACCCCAGTAGCGACATGGCCATGGTCACCAGGGTTACCTGCTGTCCGAATGTGCCATGGACAGTCCCTGATTGGACAGTTGTGTCCCTGCAACAATCGTAAAATGGAAAATGACCTCCGATCCCCTGTCAAGAAAATTCACGCAATATACATGTAATAGTAGCATAAAACATATACATTACGATATGAAACACAGACATGGCATAAGAAAATAAATAAGGAACCCAAATGCTTACAGAATAAGCTTATAGTATGGCAAACAAGTGAAGATCTGTCAACCGCACTAGCCGTGGGTATGTGTAGTCCTGCAAATCCCGAAGTTTCCACATAACATGCCCCACTATGGGCACTGGAAAAGGTGCCAACCATAATGGTCACAAGCAGTAGTGAGAGTACATAGCCAGGTAGCTGTGTTCACATAACAACAGTAAGGAAGCAAGATACCTCAAACACAGGCAAACATGTGCATAGCAACATATCCAATAACCACGGAAGCAGTTCACCAGCGATGACCAACACACTTTATTGCAAGCACAGAAAACAAATCACTGCAAAACGTAAACGCTGTTAACATCCACCAATGCGTTTTCGTCTCCACAAACATGTAAGACTTCTTCAGACTAACAAATGTAATTTAAAATCACCTAATATACTCACATGTGGTCTGTGCCGACCAATAAAATTCATTAAATTCATGATTAACATTAAAAACATCTGTTTACAAGGCTCATTTAAAGTTACCATTTACAACTATTAAAACACATTTCGATATTTAATTTTAAAAAAACTCCCTTCTTCATTAATTTAAAATTCATGATCACTCAATAATTTATTTAAAACCACATTAAATAAATAAATACAAATATAATAAAAACTACTAAATGTTTATACCTTTTAAAACCTTTTGTGTTCTTTGTTTCATAAAAAATTCATTCCTAGCCTACTAGCACCATCTGCTGACCTAAAAGAGCAATTACAAATAAAGCTAAATCTTGGCTGCTCTTAATTTTAACACTGAAGTTAGGGAAATGTGGTCATTAAGCCCTGGGAAATTAGTAGCATCTAATAAAATTTGCCACCAGAGCTCCTTAAATTCTAATTTTTCTTCCCAAGGGCCCCCTCTTATTTCTCTTTTAACCTGTTCCAATACAAAGAAGGTGAATTTGGCATTATTACAATCTAACGTGTGTTTGAACAGAGCATTTGTTTCTTTTCTCTTAGATATCTCGTAAATATGCTCATAAATTCTCTTTTTTAATGCCCTCTCAGTCTTCCCCACATAATATGACTTGCATTCCAAACACGTAGCTAAATACACCACTCCCTGTGTATCACAGTTAAAATATCCAGAGGCAGTTATATTAATGTCCCTTGTTGGTACCAATATTTCCATCTTATTACTAATGTGTGGGCACTGATTACAGTGTCCACATTGATATGTTCCATATTTTCTATTTTTATCATATAGTGACATTTTCGTAAAAATTTCATTACTATTACCTATTTTATTATTTTCCAACAAATTTTTAATGCTTCTACCATTTTTGTATGCAACCTTAGGCATCTCTTTCTTGTTATTCAAGATGTCAGTGTATGAAACAAAATTGCTCCATTCTTTCTGGAAAATCTTTCTTACTTTAATATTCAAATTATTAAACTCCATCACTAATGCTGAATTATACTGTCCATCATTAACTACATTAGTTTTATTCTGCTTATTAAAAGATGGCAAATTGACATTATTTACAATTAATTCTACACCTTTTATAGGTTTATATTTACCTAATCTATTTTCCTCTACCTCTTTTCTAGTTCTTGAAACAAATTCATAGGGCTAGCCCCTGGCTAAAAACATTCCCTCCAGTGTATTACATTCCTTAATAAAGTCATCGTCTTTACTAGTCATACGACACCCCCTCACAAATTGTCCCTTGACAATATTCTTTTTACAATGTGGGGGGTGCGCGCTAGTGAAATGTAAATAGGAATTGCAGAAGGTGTTTTTCCTAAAAACCTTGGTTTCAAAATCCCTATTATTCACGTTCTTGTATATTTCAACGTCCAAATATTGTAACCTATCTACAGAGGTAGTAAACGTGAATTTTAAAAAATTAGTAGTATTCTGTAGATAATTCATAAATTCCGATAGTTTTTCACTACCCCCAATCCAAAAAATAACTATGTCATCTAGAAACCGCCTGTAAAGGGTCCAATATTGAGTATATTCTGAGTTGTGAACAAAATTGGACTCCCAAGCTGCTAACACAATGTTAGCATATGTGGGTGCGCAAGCCGCACCCATTGCTACTCCACTAATTTGCTGGTAATACTTATCATTAAAGACCATAAAGTTATTCTTTAGTACAACATCCACCAATGCTACCACTGCATTTTTCTCCAAATGTGACAACTTTTGTCGAGAAAAATCATATCCTCAAATGATCTCATACCTTCATGGTGGGGTATACATGAAAATAAATCAATGACATCAATTGTCACAAAAATGAGATCATTTGAGAATAAATCTGACTTAATGTCCCTCAATAGGTCCCAAGAATCCTTTAATATATATTTGTTCATGGCCCAAATATGTTTTGCTGTTATATCCACATATTTGGCCAAGCTGGTAGTCTTGGAACCGTCCTGAGACTATCGGTCTTAACGGTGGGTCACTGACATTCTTATGTACCTTTGGTATCCCAAAATAATGGGTATCCTTGGTTTAGGTACATACAAAACTGATGTAATTTAACATCTATTATGCCTTCCAGTAGCAAATTATCTAAAATGTTATCTATTTTTTGGTAGGCTAATTGTACTTCATTTAAAGAAACTATTCTATATTTGTTACCATCACCTAAGATACTATGCATTTTACCATCATAGATAATGTTTTCCATTATAACCACCCCTCCCCCTTTGTCAGGTTTCATAATCCTGACTTGATTATTGAACCTTAACTCATTTAATATATTATATTCTTCTTTTGTGATATTATATTCTTTCTCCACAAATTTAAATTCTTCTCTAATTTTCTTCTCTAATATCAGGTCAAGGTTTCTAATCTGGGGGTGATAGGGGGGATTATATGTACTTCTCCTGATGAGTATATTTTCCTGGCGGTTTTCATCCAACACCTTAGGGGGAAGTGTAACACAAAGATTCACTTTCCTTAGGAACAACTTCATATCTATTAAGGACTGAACCAGGTCACCTTTCATGTTAGGAATGAATTTAAACCCCTTACTTAAAATATCAAAATGTGTTTTATTAATACTGACGTTACTAAAATTGTAAATGGAAAAATTATTAAGTGAATATGTAGTTCCTGTACATAGGATACCTGTGCTTAACTCGTCCTCCACTGTCAAGCTGATATCAGGGCTCACTTGTTGTGTCATAATTTCCATCTCCTCAGGGGAAAAAATGTGGGTGGGTCCGAGGGTATTAGTAACTACATTTAATATCTCCCTCTCCCCCTTCTCCCTCCCCTCCATTGAAAATTTTGATATCTATTGTCATTTCCATGGTGCTTCGTTCTATTTAATGGTGGAAATTCAGTATCGTAATTAATCCACCCTTCTTCTTCCTCAGGAATATTACTAGAGTCATACCTAATGTTACTCTTCTTATAGCCAATTCTGCTATTGTGTTCCCATTTTATAGCAGGTGGCTTAGGGTAACTAATATCATTCTGGTATTCCTCAATATCTCTCCTTAATTTCTTAACTTTTCTTTGTTCTAAAATAGAACATTTAGCATCCACTTCTGAGCCCATATTTAAATATTTTTCCTTTTCTTTTTTGACTTCAAACAGCATATCCTTCTTAATAAAATCATCCAGGACTCTAATTTCTTCTTCCAAACTTTCTAATTTCCTATTATTTTCTTTTATAATGAGCCTCAATATACTAATACCACATTCATTAAACACATTCACAAGTTCAGTATGAAACAATGTACCAATTTCTACATTATTAGGGTATTTCCAGACCCTTAAACCCTTTGGTACTATTTTTTGTTTGATACATTCCTTGAGATAACAATTTTCTATGTTCATTGATTTATATCTATACATCATGCCAGACAATTTATTGATTTTCATAGCATAAGAGTCACCATCCACTGGTGCACCCTCTTCTGCTCTGTATAATTTAGTGTCCATAGGATTTTTAAGCCATTCTAACATATCAAAATTGTCAGTAATGGGAGGAACAGTACCTGAGGCTTTTAAACCTGAGCAATTGCTCTTACAATTCCGGTCAGTTAAACCCCGACTCTCGTTGCTACCCATACATTCTCCTAATCTTTGTAGAACCATTGGCGTGTTTGCAGGATCGAAGTTGCTACCATTCGGTTCCGCTTCCTCCGTCCGCCCAGGGCTCCTTTCCAGATTATGTCTTTTCCTCTTACTTTTGGAACGCCCTGCCTCCTCGGTCCATTTGGACGTACCATCCGCTTCTTGGCTTCTTTTTGTAGCAACTAAAGCCAAGCAAAGTGGGGTGAGTAACTCAATTAACTCAGTTAACTGACCTATAAGTTTTCGGGACTGTCCCAAGTCCTCCCGGTTCAAAGCCGTAGCACTGCTATCCATGATGAAGCGCCGTACCAAACAAACACAAAAAAGGCGCCAAATTCGAAATACAAAGCATACAAAAAATACAACATATCCCACACCCAGCAACGTCTCTGTTGCATACACTGGATGGCGTATGATGAAGTGTAATATCCAGAAGCAGAACCCATGCATTCGGATGTACTACACAATAGCCTCATTGTACATGTCAGTCCCACCCATGTATACCTCTGCACCCAAACCTGCTAGCATCCGTGTGCAGCTATACAACCACACACAATGTGCATACCTGAACTGTGGTAAGATGTTTGTGTTAGGCAATGCCACGTGGGCAAATACGTACCCCACATGTCACCAACCCACCGCAGGTACAGATATGTAAATGGCTGCATGTGAATGTGTCAGCAGAATGTGTACATCCCGCATGTAGTATGTACCCGTCCAAACCATCTAGGTTTGCATACGACACGGTGCACATAACTGTACACATGTGGACAAGTCGGGTCGTTGGACCACCGCATCGATGATTATCTATGCAGTGAAGTCGATCACATATAGCGGAACAGGTGCCTACCAAACAGGACGTCCTAACAGGGTGCTACAGGCAAAGAAGGGGAAGCTGGGACATCACATGTGGAGATTAGCGTAGCTGGACGGACAAATACACACGGTCAAGGTAAAGGACGGAACAACATGCATATGGCCGGATGGATGTTGTTCGTAAAATATATAGAAACACATATGAAGTTCCAGTTTACACTCGAAATACTATATAATGCATTGAATTGTACCGTACAATATGGCAGTAGAACTAAGCCTGCATGTAATTGGTGAAGCTAAGCTGTACTGTGATGGAATTCTGAACCTGGCAGTAAGCAGTACAGCAGGCTCATGTCTGTCATCATTAATAATTTGCTGGGTTACAGAACAGTAAATGTATGTACATGCATAACAGCACTCCTTCCCCAGAGGAGGATGGCCTTGTGAGCTCTATCGAAGATAGCAGTACAACTCCTTACCAGAGAGACAAAGCAATGTATTAAGAAATTAACTGTCCACTGTATCGTAACAGTCTAGGGTCCTTGAAACAGCTACAATCACAAAAGGATACTGTAATGTACAAGGTGCCTTGCAAGGCTGTGTTATTCCCATGGGAAAACATTTTAAAAGCACGACCCCAGCACCCACGTATGTATAGACTATTGCGGACCATAGTGATGGAAATGCCCTGTGACCGACCACGTCAGTAAGGTGGGCAAAAGCTGATTGTAAACACTATATAAAAAACTGCTTACTGTAAAGAGTCAGACAAAACTCTCATACTTGGACTGTATATTATTTAGCCTGCCTGTGTACACTACTAAAACTTTCCGAACCCGAGCCTCCTGTGTTATCGGCTGTCACTTAGAAAAGCCTACTGATAACTACAGTCTGGTTGTAACAACTTATTTCACATTGTGATCCTTGTAATCCGAATTCCTTGGTAAGCTACAGGTCAGAGTACATGGCTGGTTAGACATGTACGCTGGAGAATATGCATAAATGGTTCTGCTTGAATGAAAAGACCTCCGACTGAATTGTTGTGTGTAAAGAGGCTGTTTACTGTCTGATCTGTGGCTGAAAAGCGGGAAAGTGGATCCCAAGAAGAAAACGTGCAGCCGTAAACAGGAGGCTCAGGTAAGGAGTGTCTGCCTTTGTGTGTGTATTGTAGATCAGGGACCAGACTACATTGTGTTTCTGTTAACAGTAGTGATATCGGGTCGAAGACCTACCCACATACTGTTAAATCTGAACATAGGTCAGGGGAACACACAGCAGAGTAAATAGTGATTGTAGACACTACAGTGGATACAGGGAAGGAGACACACGTGGCATGACAGAAAAGTACGTAGCAGTCGTGTAGAGGATATGGGAGATTATCGAAGCAACACATCATGTGATCCGCGTTTGACGGGTGACGTGAAGAATATGCAATCGCAGAGAGCACATAATGTGAGTTACGCAGCAAAATGGGGTAATAAATATGACACTGATGGTATATTATGCAAAATTTCGTTACTGAAACATTGTAATCCCTGAAAATTTGATGCATATGTTCCAAGGTAAACACCTGTTCCACCCTGAGAGGGATAGTCCCTCTCTGGCCAGCCGTGTCCTGTAAACAAACCGAACAAATGTCAAATGTCCTGATATCTCAGGACAAACATTTCCCAGATATATATCAAAATGGTAGCATAAAACAGCAAATTTGTATGTGGAACAGCAAAATATAATAATAAACAGAATAAGCAACTGAAATGCTGCAACAATTGGTTGCTCTCCTGGCAAAACCTGAATTCCTGTCCTATGTACTGGCCGTGGGTATGCATTTTCCAGGCAAATTACACATTCCGAACACTAATGTCCCACATTGTGCATTGGAAAAGGTGGCAGCCCTAAGATGTGCAGGCGACAAAACAGCGACAATTGGGTATCCGTCATGCACATCGGTGGACTGAGGTAGTGTACCGAAGGGAATAGAACACTACAAATGGCTAAGCATCATACGTACACAGAGAAGATCATAATACAGTAGTACCGATAGCCCCCCCCCACAACCCCCTACCACCTCCGATACCACATCCAGGATATTAAGTGGGAGGGCAGGCTAGTCCCCACACGTTATCCTGTGGCAACAGAGGTAGCACAACGAACAAATGTAATAGAAGCTATTGAAACCACATCCCGAACACGTAACATACCTAGGGACACCCGAGTAAGAACACAGTACTAAAACAGAGTGAGGATATCTGTCAATTAATTGAAGTACCGAACCCTCATGCAGGACAGGAAGGCCAGGATCCAACCCCCGTAGCGTATAGACCGTGGACACCAGAAGATATCTGCAAAGTCATAGAGGGAATTCCCCATCCACAAAGTAATCGCTATTCACCATGCAATACCCCTGTATCTCCTGATCGGAAACCAAAACGGGAATGGCGGATGGTACAGTATGTACAAGCTGTAAATCATGTAAGAATACTTAGGGTAGCGTTGGTGCCAGACCCACACACTATATTCAATGCTATGAACATGCCACAGAAGTATCTTACCGTGGTACATATAAGCTATGCTTACTTTGCAATACCTATACATCCACATAGTCCGTATTGCTTTGCATGTACAGTCAGGGTGACAGATACAGCCATACCCGGCTATCGCGGGGCTACTGTGAAAGTACAACGATATTCTCACAGGGATGGCTAGCTACATTCCGGTGTTAACTCCACCCGGGGCCAGTCAAGTTCTACTTTATTTGGATGATATTCTGCTTGTGGCCCCTACCCAGCAGCAATGTATGGAAGATACAATAGCATTATTGAGATAATCAGCAGAACAGGGACATAAAGTAAGCAAGCATAAATTGCAACTACAGAGAATACAGGTCAATTACCTGGCATATCTGGTATCCAAGTAGGGTAGAACATCACATGACGATAGGAAGGTAGCAATATAATAAGCACCCAAGCCAACTAACAAGAAGGGAATGATGTCGTGTCTGGTCCGACTAACACTTGTTAAATCTGGATACCAAACAATGCTGTGGAATCCGCTGTATTGTTTGCCTTAACCTTTAATACACCTATGGCAGCACAACACATAGTACACCGGATTACACTAGCAGAAACAGCGTTCTGCAGACTAGAACAATTGATAGCCTCAACAGCTGTAGTAGGTCTCGTGAATAATCACAACACATGTTGTCAGACCGTAGATTGTAAGCGGAGATATGTGACGTCAGTCTTGATGCAACAGCAGGGAAGTAAGCAACGCTAAATAGCTGACTACTCATTGCAGTTGGACACTGTGGCATGGTCAGTGCCACATTGTGTACAGGCAGTTGTTGTAGCACCCATGGCAGTACAGGCCCCGTCCGTAATGTTACTAGACCACCCTCTCACTGTGAGAATGTCTCATGCAGTTGCGATCAATCTGCTGCAAGAGAAGATAGCATTCCTGACCCGTGCTAGACATTTGTCATGTTTGACCATACCACTGAGTCAACCTCACATGGTGATTGAACGTTGTACAACATTAAACCTATCAACGTCACGTCCGACACCTGTGTATGGCACACCACACAGTCGCCTATACGAAATGGATTAAATAACTACACACAGACATGATAACACTGATATACCCTTAGATGATGCAGAGGTGACAGTTAATGTGTACGGATCATGTAGACAGAGTCCTACAGGAACGAATGAAGTAGTTTATGCAGTAGTTATTGATAATGACATTGTAGACGGCCAAACCCTGCAGCATAACGTGTCTGCTCAAGCAGCAGAATAGATAGCTTTAACACGTGCTTGTACTGTAGCGGAAAACTGATGTGTGGACATATGTCCCGATAGTCATTCTGTTGTCTGTGCAGTGCATGTTTATGAGCAGCAGTGGAAGAATAGGGGAATGATAACATCCACCGGTAAACCGATTAATCATGCACATATGAACCTGAATGCATTAGACTACATGCAGTTACCCACTGAAGTAGGTAATTGTAAATGTGCAGGGCATAGAAAGCAACAGGATAACAGTAGGAAAGTTGAGGCATGAGCTCATGCACCTGCAAAACAAGCAGCGTCACAGTTGGAAAGTGTCTGTGTGAATGAGGAATGACAAACCTCAGACAGTTTAGATGTAGAAACTGTACAAACAATGCAAACAGCAACTACGAAAGCAGAAAAGCCGACGTGGTTATGACGAGGAGCAATCCTTGAACATGGACTGCACATATCCACAGTGAGAAAGCCAATATTAACGTCTAATATATTCAGATATGCGGCTTTGTGGAGCCATGGGTAGAGACATGTCTCAACAGGGGGGATGGTACATTTGGTTAACAGAATACCCCTAACATATGGAATTACGAACCACATACAAACCTCATGAGCAGCGTGTCACGTTTGCCGTAGATATCATGCACAGGGAGTATTTAAACCAAAGGGAGTGAGTTTACCTACACCACCATAACCGTTCCGTACTATTTGTATGGAGTTCATACATCTGCATAAATGTGAAGGGAACAAATACTGTTTAGCGATTACACATATATATAATCAAAATGGGTAGAAGCATTCCCAACCATTAATCCGGATGCAGCAGCAGTGGCAAAGGTGCCAGTAAAATTAAGTATCCCTAGATCTGGCATGCTGTAAAGAAGCTACAGTGACAATAGAACACATGTAGTTAACCAGACAATCACGCTACCTGGGGGATTACTTCGTATTACCATGAATGTCAATTGCATGTACAACCCACACTCAGCACGACTGCTGGCGCCGTAGAATGGGATCCCGAGAAATAAGGAGAGGAGTTTGGTGGGTGACATCCAGACGAGTTACATGAGCTGTCTACCTCTAGCATTGCTGAGCATGACAACAGTTCCAAATGTAAAGTGCTGCACCCACTTCGAAGTAGTATGTGGAATGGCATATCATGTGCCAGAGTGGAAAGCTGTCATGCCTGCAGAGCCGGAGGTCGATGACTCAGTAGTAGGTGACATGAGAGGATTGTTAACTAGTAACACTGTTCTTCAGTTAAAGTCTGTTACAGATAAGAGCAAACAAAGATGGAAGCATAGCTGACACCAGTATCCTGTGTGTATGTCACTGTTATCCAAAGAACATTATTGCCAAGTGGACAGTGCGAATGTCTGTACCGGGTACTGTTGTCAACGCCTACCGCAGTAAAGTTTGCAGAGAGGTCGTCCTGGGTCCACCTCACATTTCTCAAACTGGTAAAGGATATCAAGTCTGATTGACATCTTGTAGCTGATATACCAAAGAGCCCGAATCACCCGGCGAAGACTGTATAACAATACAAAGCAAACCCAAAGACATTTATGTTTGGTGTCCTAATGATTATACACCTATTAACCATGTTTGTGTTTACGTTACAATTTCCGGGACATTACCTGCATATAACTACACGGATACAAATACTGATACGTGATGAACTGGCCACAGAGTGTCTTCCACACTTCAACAGATACCTAGGCATGATCCGTGTGCATATAGAGACTAGGAACACATTAAATTGCTGTGTTTGTACTGCCATACCTACATCATATGGAGGACTTCCGATGCATGTTGTCCCCTTGGGGATAGATTGAGACTTGTGAATATCTACACTTTGATACAGGTTCTGTGAGATCACAGGACAACGTGGCAATGTACTTACCTGTTACACAAAAAGGAATTGTATGTTATCATAAACATGATACAGTTTCAGTTGGTGGGAGTATTTGTAACATAACTGTGTCTTACGAATGTCATATAACAGCCAAAGATCACAGTACTACTTGTAGCACCATCCCTAATTTGTATTGAAACATCATGAGAACAATGTTGAAGGATGTGCAGAAACATCCTGAATTGTATAAACAGTCCTCTGTTAGAGACAGGAATTTGTTACATGCAGAGGTAACCCGCATCAGTAATAAAGTAGAATATTGTTATGTTGTTTGTGGGAAATAAGCATATCAATGGTTACCTGGGAATTGGTCCGGCAGTTGTTATTTGGGTTATCTGGCTCCAGTCACATGACATACTGGACAATTGCCTGTGGGTGCGAAATGAACTATAACACATATAGCTCGAAGAACTGGGAACACAGTCGAGAAACCTACTAATCCAGTGGGTGAAATGGAAGCTGTTCTGACATGTCAGTCTTCTGCAAGAGATAAAGGAATATTGATTCATATGGACTTCAGTGACAGCGTCACAACCTGGGCTGGAACACCCCCAGCTTCTGGAGTAGTGAAATCAATCAGGGAACAGAGGAAGTTATCAAAACCTGTCGGAGGAAGGATGAATGTGACTTCCCGCTCCTGAAAATGTGACTGATGAACTGGATGCAATGAGAACTGTTGTGTCACAAAATGTAATAGTGCACGACTGCACCGTGGCGCTGAGAATTGGTGCGTCTTGGCGCTTACTGAAGAAGATCGCTGTGTCCAACTACCACATGAAGAGACCAAAAGCAACGCCCACCTACAGGTAATATGGCAGGTGTCATCCATGGCGGAACCAGGCCCAAACCCACTGCCGAACCATTTCCACAAACCATTGGGTGGATGGGGTCAGTCATACTGAATATCATGATTGCCATTTGTGTTGTTCTGCTCACATTGGGAGCATGTGTCTAGTGCGGATACTGTGCATGTAAGTATTAGTCAGGGACTCTGGCGACATACGTGTACTCGGCACTATGTATCAAGACCTGTAGTGGTATTTGTCAATAGAAAATCCAATCCTACTTGCAATGTACATCAAATTACTTGCCTAGTTAAACGTTCCACAGAGGAAGACGCTAGGGAATGAAATAATGTTGTATATGTTTCTGGATAGAGTAGAAGCAATCAAAGGAGGGAGAATGTTAGCAAAATACATATTTAAACATAGATATGACGTGCAACTTTAGAAGCAAATAGTGTATAATGCATATTATTCTACCTGACAATATAGCAGTACAGCTTCTCATGCATGTAATTGCTTGTAGTGTAGCTGCAGTGTGATTGAACCCTAACCCTAGCAGTAACCAGTGCAGCAGGTGTATGTCAGTCAGCATTACTCATCTGCTCGGTTACAGAATAATACATGTATGTACAGGTATATCTGTCATCCTTCCACTGAGAAGGATAGGCTTGTGAGCTGTAACACAGAGTACAGCTGCTCAGCAGAGAGACACAGGAACCTAGTAGGACACGGAGTGAGGACTGGATATGAACAGTGTTGTAACCGTGACAGAGCGGAATTTACCAAAGTACAGTCTAACTGAATATGTGGCTCGCAAGGTTGGGCTATCCTCATGGGAAAACATGTAATAAGCATTACCTGAGCACTGTTGTAGGAATACAATGTACTGTACTCTAGCAATGTAAATGCCTTGTGACTGGCCACATCATTAATGTGTGCAAAAGATGATAGTATACAGAATGCTCATACAGATGTAACATGTATAGAGTTGAACAAATGTCTAAACATTTACTGCATACTCCTTTGCCTCCTGCTGCACAGTAGTAAAATGTTATTAATCCCAGCTTCCTGTGTTACTGAGTGTCATTTTGAAAATACGAATGAGTGTTACAGTTTGATTTAAAAGACTTAATTGACAGATGTTTACGTTCTAGCATGGGAATAGGTCAAGCCAAACATCACAATGTCCATGTGTACCACATACACACAGCCAGTAACACGCAGTAGTAGTGCATGAAGGCATACACGACTGTGGGAATAGTACAGGACATATGGCACGTGCCAAGTGCAGATGCATGACACAAACCCCAGGATGGGTGTCCCTGCAAAGAGGAACATGTGCCAACTACACCTCCCACAGATGTACTGGCAATAAAAACACATGGCAAACACACAGACACACTACTGTCCAACACATGACTGCAACGGAGCCTGGTCAAACACCAACATGAAGCATGCACAAACAGGGACTTGAGTAATGTTTGCCTTAACACCCCATAGGCCAAAGAAGAATAGAATGGACATATGCATGTAATGCTGTGAAGGATGTGTGGTAGTCCTCAGTATCACAGTGTTAGGGACACAGATACACTGTCATCAACTGTGACGTTTGTGCAACGTACACAGCATACCTGCATGTAATACAGAGGACAATCATGTGCCACAGAAATATACAGTGGCGAAAGAGTATAGTGGATAGACAATTGTACATGTGACAAACTATGAATATAGGTTCACACGTCCATAGGTACAGGGTAGGCCATCGTCCCAGGCCCAGCCATAATACTACACCATAGTTAGGATGACTTTGCCAACCTTCTGTGCTTCAGATGAAATACCCATGATATTGCTGTATCTCCGTCAAGCAGTGATAATGATGTAATCCCTGGCCTATACCTGCAATTCTCCATCCAATGGACAACATAGCTGCGAACAAGGCTAGGAAGGATGTCAGTCTCACATGTACTGTGATGTAGATCCACAGCATAATGATTGTCTGGGTGATATATATGTCACCCAAACACATCCCATGAATGACCGTGACAAGGTAAATGTCACCTGCCCTAGTGATTCTGAGGGATGCGGATACAGTAGGTGAAGCATACACATGACATATGGGTTGACATGGCCTTGTATGTCAGGCACAGGTCAACACCAAACAGCAGGTATGTGACGTGATGTGGCAGGGGTCCTACATGTGGGGCAGCATTACACAAAATGGTGTCATCCTGCATCTGTACAACAATCAACCTATGTGGGCTTCCCAGCTGCTGTAGGTGTATGGTCAGATACAGTCTGAATGGGGCAATGTAGTAGATCATAGGTGTAACACGTAATGGGTACAAGGAGACAATGACCTAGCCTGATGTAGATGTGAATCCCTGCACCAACAGGTGGGCAATGTAGAAGACCCACACAACCACGATAGCAATGTGTGTGGAATGAATGGTGACCGTCCAACACTGTCCCCTGATTCCTGGTAATCACCCCTGTGCTGAGTGGACAGCCACCTATATGCTGGACAGGGGTGACCTAGTAGTTCTCCACAGGTATGATGTTGCATGACGTTGCATTTAGCTGTGGGACATGTCCCTGACAGCAGATATGCATACCTGGGAGGCCCCTTGAAGGATATCTGTGTCAGATGTCTGTCCCACTATGGCACCTGTTTTGCAGTCATCTACAAACACTGTTGCCCATAGCACCCCTGTGTGTGCCTGTACCGTGAAGATGTAGGTGTATGACAGGAGTGCACACATGGAAGGGCCCCATGGGACACCACTTCTGACAGGCAGTAGGTCTGATATGCTGCCAGCAAGTATGACTGTGTGGGTTGTGTCACATAGACAGTTTACAACACATTCTGTGATGTGCGTGTTCACATCCCAGCCAATGGGTTTATCAACGATACCTGAGGGGGGTAATGTGATGAAGGGCTTTGCCAGGTCGAGGTAGGCTGTATGGACTGCAACACCCCCATCAGTGGCCTTGGCGACTGTCCCGAAAATGTCAACCATGCTTTAAAGGCATGAACCGCTCCTGAACAAGACAAACCGTGTGTGAGGCAAAGTAAGTATGTCCCCTATGCAGTCATGTACGAGCCACAGTATGATCCCTCCCATGTCTTTGCAGATAGGTCTCCTCAGGGTAATGGGACAGTAATAACCAGCCTCAGTGGAGGTATTGGCCTTGTGACGTGGGACTACAGTTGCCATGTGACACAACCTGGGTACCCTACCTGAGGTGAGGCTACAAAGAAATAGCTGTCCTAACTGTGGGTCCAATTCATAACCGAGATAGTGGAGTACACAGCGGGGTCACCAGCTGGTCTCATGGATGCTATGTCCACTACCCTGGAGAGAGCATGTCCCACCTGTGTGTCACAGAACATTTTGTGACCACAAACCACTGGTACACACATCTCCTCATGTGTGGGGG
Organism: Protopterus annectens; assembly: GCF_019279795.1. Taxonomy (NCBI): domain Eukaryota; kingdom Metazoa; phylum Chordata; order Ceratodontiformes; family Protopteridae; genus Protopterus; species Protopterus annectens. The sequence continues at coordinate 1,236,342,919 of NC_056733.1, read as the reverse complement.
AGGGTGTGGAGATGTCCTCACTGGAGATGTCAGCCTGTATGTTGGCAATGTGTGTATGTTGAGTAAACCCCACCTCTATGTGAACCCAGTCAGAGCATATGTGGGAGTGAGCTCCCAGGTGTCCAGCATAGCAACTGAAGGTGGTATGATTGTTAGCCAGGTCCATGTAGGTATATCTGTGGAATGTGCCCTGGACTATTTCATGACAGTGTGTAAGTCTACACATATGATGACCAAGGGTGTCACACCTCACAAGGTGTCTGCTCCACCTTGTAGTAGCCACCTCCTTGTGTTGTACATTTTGTGTATGGCTGGGGTACACCACACTGGATGCTTGGCATTGGTACAGTGAACCACAGTTGGGTAAGTGAATGACTGGCTCATGCAGTCCTGTAGGTACTGGTAGATGGCAAATGTGATTGATGCAGTGGCTGCCGTACCATCGACCACTGGCTCAGGGTCCTTAAAGGAGACCACAGTACTGCGCAGTATTGTGTAGTCTGCCTCTGAGCAAGCAATGTGTATGGTAACTGGCAACACTCACAGCAACGGATGCCAAAAGCAGAAGCCAATGTCCAAATAACATAGATCAACTTCTGCATGACAATATGTGTTATCATACATGTATTGACATGTGTCTGCTAATAACAATTGGAAATGGCCGGTAAGACTGGCCTAAAGTTCCCATGATGTACACATTCTGGGGGTGTTGTTCCGATAATAAAGTGGCAATACCTCCCAATCGTGACCTCTGGGTATGGTATGAAAGTGGTTGTTAACCTGCAACATTGGATGTATAGCATTGGTTTCTGGTGTCGGAAGACATGGTTCCTGTAGCACAACACAGTATGGGTAGTCAAGCACACATCCACGATTGCTGAACACACAGCATCAGTGAAACCCACTGCTCACAAGGACACAGTCCGACAAGCTGTACACATTAAATATGCACAGTGGTGTCCATTGTCGGACCCAAAATTGACATCACCAGATTCACGTCTTCTTTCAATACGTGCCTGAACCCATTGTCGTCACATCGCACATATGCACTGCAAGCGTGTCCAATGTTGATGATAGCTGTCCATGTAATGCAGCACAGATGCACAGAAATACCCAGGGTACCGGGTCCATAGAACTGCGTACACATCACAGTCCTGCACACATGAAGGATGTGTAATGGGTACTGTCGATTGTTGCAGTCAAGGGATTCTGGGTATGTAGACTCTGGGCCCGGTGTTGCTTCGCAGCCAATCCTTTGTCCCGCCCTGTGGGAGGGATGTGTGTGTAGCACCTGCCATACTATCCGCTAATGATGCAAACCATCCACTGGAGAATGCTAAATGCAGGTGTGAAATGTGTACAGCCCTATACTAGTGTCCAGTAGGCAATTGTCATGGATGGACAACCGTATGCCCAAGATGCCACCCACAACTGCAAACCCGGGTACATTACACAGCCGCGGTAAGGCATAACACAGGAAATACACATAGGGACTGCAGTTGACATTCCACATGCAAAGTCGGACAGCTGTGCCAACACCGGCGTACACAGCACTCAATCTGCCAGCAACAGACTGAGGAGCACCCGCTACCATACAGCGGAACAGATGTGCGACCTGTGGAACACATACTAATGGCACACACACAACGTCACGTAGGATATGTAAACTATGGCATTCCCACCTATGAAGACAACATGGTTAAATGAATACATAGGTAATCAACATGTTCTGGTGGTGTTATATTGGAAATACAGTGACGGATATGTCCCATTGGGACGTCTGCGGTTTATATGGAGCAGTTGCTAACCAGCATCTTTGGATGTATGTCATTTGTCCACAGTACTAGATCACCTGGTTATGTAGCACCATGTGGAATGGGTGGTCAAACAGACATCCGCGATTCCTGAACACACAGTATCAGTGAAACCCACTGCTCACAAGGACACAGTCCGACAAGCTCTACACTTTACATATGCACAGTGGTGTCCATTGTAGGACCCAAAAATTGTGGAAAGAATCGAATAATTTCTTATTTCAATGCGTACCTGAACTCATTGTCGTCACAGGTACACATATGCACCGCAAGCGTGTTTAATGTTGCTGATAGCTGTCCATGTAATGCAGCACAGATGCACAGAAATACCCAGGGTACCAGGTCCATAGAACTGCGTCCACATCACAGTTCCGCACATGACGGATGTGTAATGGGTACTGTCAATTGTTGCAGTCAAGGGATTCTGGGTATGTAGACTCTGTGCTCGTGTTGTTTAGCAGGCAATCCTTTCTCCGCCCAGTGGGAGGGATGTGTCGTAGCACCTGCCTTACTCTCCGCTAATAATGCAAACCATACTCGGAGAATGCTAAATGTAGGTGTGGAATGTGTACAGCCCTATACTAGTGTCCAGTAGGCAATTGTCATGGATGGACACCCGTATGGCCAGGATGGCACCCACAACTGCAAACCGGGTAAATGACATAGCAGCGGTAAGGCATAACACAGGAAATACACATAGGGACTACAGTTGACATTCCACATACAACAAACACAGACAACCACCCATGAAGTCCAAAGAAAACAGGTACTGTAGGGACGTGTGACCACTGAGCACACCAACAATTGGAAGTCACCATAGTCTATTCCCAGTCTGTTAAAGAGCCCTTTCAGAATACATACAATGCAGTCCAACCTACAAAAAAGCATTAATTGGTCAGTACATTAGATGTGCTGGTACTAATTACATGCCTTAAAGGCACAAAACCCCGGGTTACAGATACACAGTGAGGACATCAGACATTGCGAAGGTACAGTCTTCGGAAAATAGAAATATGTGTACATATATGAAAGATGAACCAACATAAAATGTTTTCCAAATGTCTGACTGTAAAATACATATATATGTCCATTGTGCCAATATATTAACAGAACTGCAGACACCTAGTAATATAAATGAACCATAATATATAAAATAAACCGTATGATTATGATTTGTAAAATGGAAATGAAAAGATTCACAATGTGCTAATGAAATTTATTCATATAGAAGGTTACTTAAATAAATCAATTCAGACATCCATGTTCACTAACACAAGGCCGGGGGTGCTTGCCCTCACATGTACTGGGATGTTGTTTAGTGAGTGTCATGAATGTCCCAACAACATTGTTTTCAGTGTCGGTGCCCAGTCCCTTTTTTCTGAGGATCAAATTTTTCGTGAAGCATAGTCATCAGATCTGGGTTACATAGCCTTGTATGCCAGGCCCACCTCTGGGCAAGTGGTATGCAACTGTATACGGGGAATTCTTTCAGTCGGTCAGTATAACATATACCTGAGACCCTGCATCTGTTTGTGAACTGTTGGTGCCTTTCCCGCTGCTGCAGGTGTTGGGTCAGCTACATTCTGCACGCGCCATTGTACCCAATCATAGCTCTACTCCGTGATGAGTACAAGGGGGCAAGCCCCCTGATCTAGATGTGAATCCCTTCAAAGATGTGGGCAATTTGGGAAAGGTTTCTAGTTTGCAACATGTGTGCCCGGTTAACAAAAAGTGTCCCAGATCACTGGTAACCCCCCTGTGCTCAGTGGATTGCCACCTATATGGTAGCTCGGGGAAACCTTGTTCTTGAAGGGGATGCCTATGCATTTACTGGCATTTAGCTTTGGACATGTCTCTGGTACCACTTATCCACATCTGTGAGGCACTCCTGAAGGATATCTTTTGATGTGTGTTTACTTTGGCACCGGTTTGCAGTCATCTGCAAACATTGTCCATAACCCCCGTGTATGTGTACATTGGAACTAGATGCTGGAAATAGTGGACCCAGGACTGAGCCCATGGGACACCATTTACTGGCTGTGAGTATGACATGGGCAAACTATGGCCATTTTGTTCTTTACTTGCCAGTTTAACCCCACTGTTTGGGTTTTTCAAGATGGGGTTTATCAATTATACCGAGGGGGGATTTAAGGCCTCTGCCTGGTTGAGGTAGGCTGTATGCACTGCTTTGCCCTCAGCAATGGTCTTGGTGACTGATTCTACAAAGTGAAACCGTGTAAAGGGGATGATCTGACTCTGAAAACTAAACTGGGTTGTATCCAAAGTATCGGGGCCCTATGTCTTTATCTATGTGTCCCATTATGATCCATCTCCATGGCCCTAAGGCTTGTCAAACTAATGGTATGGTAATAACCAGGGGCAGTGGAGGCACCATCTATTGGGGGGAAAGGGGGTTTGGACTACCAGGGGGGCTTTGTGCCTTTTTTTCCCCCAGAGTTCCGGGAAATCCCCCTTAAAAAGGGGGGGTTAAAGCTGGG
>NC_056733.1:1236294780-1236338107 GCF_019279795.1 Protopterus annectens | reverse complement strand
CTGTGCACACGTTGTCCATAGTCGTTGGTATGCCGCGCGTTTAGCATTACATATCCAACCTTCGCCTCTCTCTGCCTGATGGACAGGTATCTTTACCTACACACACCGTTCACATACTGTACAGATTCGTCATATGTATCGTGCGTTACACACCAGTACATGTCGTGGGTTCGACATACCTTTCCGCCTTTGGTTCTGTTCGTCTCTATTTCCTTGTTTCTCCTTCTGTATTCCTGTTTGTTCGCTATGAACATACGGTTTGAATATCCAGGGAGTCTTCCTTATATTCGTCGTCACCTGAGGCATGTGGGTTAATCAGGCCAATAGCTGTTCCTCGGTGTGTACTTATGCGCATATCACCGGTGATCCCCCTCCTTCGTTCGCACGCGCTGGCACTAGGCCATGGTTCTTTCCTCGTGTGGCCGTTGGTTATTTGCAATACCTTCGTGAGGGTGGTATGTATTGTATCATGTTTGTGTGACTGCATCCGCTATGTGTGGTGTCGGGTACATTTCACTGTGGTGTTAGCCGTGGATTGTGTGTGTTGGGTATGGTATTGTGTTCGACATGTGGGTCTCCGTGTCCTGGAGGCGTCTGTCGATGGCGTTGTGCATTCAGATGTGTAACATGGCTGTTATTTTCCTGTACACAGCAGATGCAAGGATGCATCAGCCGCTGCTAGTGTTTACCACGAGCTTGTTGTGGGTATGCCGCTGTCATTGACTGCCTGTATGTGTTTGCTACGGTTTTAGCTGTTATCCCTTTGATATGTGCAATGGGGTATATCTGCGGATGTGTGTGACGGGTACGGGGTGTGGGTCTTGCATTTATACATACCAGATATGCTTGTGTGTGTGCTCCATCCCTGCTTGGGGAGCTGCAGGTTACCTGTCTGTTGTTCCGGGAATGTTTGTTTTGTTGATGTCGTGCTGTCGGTATCGCCTGCATGTGTGCTTCCTGCACGTATTCCTCCTTCACATCGGTTATATATCTGCGGATGTTCGTCCGTGCCTACTATCCATTGGCATTTTGTCGCTGATAGTTACGGTGAATGTGGTGCTATACTTGGGGCGGCCTGTATGCTACCGGTAGCCTCCTATTCGTGTGCCGCTTGCTTACTTCACGGTCGTGGAACACACCGCGGTATTTACGGGACCGTAAGTGTTCACGATCGGTGCCGGGATAGCACATTCGTATTTTCGCCGTACATGCCTGATGCTGTGTAACGTTGCCGACGGACCGTGTGAAGTCTACCTTATGGCCGCCATACATACGGTCATGGTTTGTACATGCGTCCTTTGCATCTCCTGTTGGCTATGGCCCTGTGGTACACTTTGGGACATTTCCGCTTTGCATCGTTTTACGTCACCACGTGCATGGCCACTGAGGAGATGTCAGTACTACTTTGTGGGGACTGCTGTACATACGCCTATGGTTCCTGTACTGTATGCCTACGCCTGTTATTACAATCCGCCTGTGACATGTCATCTACATACACATTTTACACTGGCACACACATTACACACACACAGCGGAACACACGACAACCTCACCTCACACATACACATATTGCCGCCATGGCTGTCAACCTTCTATTTCCAGAGTGAGGAACACACACAGTAGTAATGTGAAACAAATGGGCATAATGTGGAACACATAGTAATGGCATAGTGACAACTTCAGCTAAGTAGGTCATAGGTTGATGATAATATGCTGATTTACTTACAGTGAAGAACCTTTAATGAATTACTATGAGTACATTATATTTACCAGGATGTCATTTATATACATTCCTAACAATGGATGTTTGACAGACATTTTCAATGTGGAACTTGGAGGAACTGCGAGGAACATGAACTCTTTTACACCCCAAATGAGGTACGTTCCTCATAATGTCGTACACTTCACTGGTATGCTTTCCGCTTTCGCACCGACGGTTGAACACAATACCTACGTTGGCCGCATCGCCGGTGGCGGCGTGTATCTCCGCACTCATATCCTATGGATATGACACGCACATATATAGGGTTGCCACCTTTTCAAATGCCCAAAGTGGGACATTTTTTGTAGAAACGTCAGATTTTGCATGCCAACACATACCCACGGCCAGTACAAAGGACAGCAATTCACTTTTTTGCCAGAATACAAACTTGTAGCATTACAGTTGCTTATTCTGTTTATTATGATATTTAGATGTTTCTTCTACAAAATAACTGTTTTATGCAACTAATAAAGAAAATATAGGAAATAGTTTTGTCCTACAATCTCAAGAGATTTGCCAATTTGTCAATGTTTTTGCAGGACACAACTGCACAAAGGGGGACTGTCCCTCACAACGTGGGACAGGTGGTAACCCTACACATATCCCGTTACTGTACCATGGACTGGTGACCATCCCGACACGCGGATATGTATTGATGCAGGTTAACATTTCCATGGCTAGCGTTACCTGCTCTGCCCACCCTCCAGGATGATCGGGTTGTCGGTCTCTATGTTTACTATGTGGTGATTTCGCGTCTTACTTATCTGTGAACTTGCATCCCTGGGTTCCATATTACCCTGTTGTACTTTATATCTGTGTATGCGTACATATATTTCTACATGTGTACTGATATGTATTTCCGTATCTGTGTATGCACATGAGTACATATGTGGTCGAGTTGCGGCGATAGTGGCAGCATACGGCTACGCCGTGTGCTGTAGGACCGGCGTGCGTTGAGGTGTTGGCGTTCCATGCTCTGCTGGCTATTGGGTGTGCAGTGTTTGGGCGGTGCCTTTGTTGGAGTCACACATACGTCCGCACATACGGTACACATTACGGGCGGACATGTTTGTGTGGCGTCCATTTTACTGTGTGTGCAGGTCAGGAGGTGTCAGTCCATGGGGCCTACACTGTCAAAGTATGTGCTATGCGTTCCCTCTTTGCAGGGCATAGGCATATTGGGTACGCCTCTGTCTACCTACTGGGGCTGGCTCAGTGTGTCCATGGCGCTGAACGCCCTGTGCCTGTGCTTGCCCTGGCAGTTATGGCGGGCTTGGTGGCCCTCCGGCATTATGTCCCTGCAGCAGCTGTTTCCGCAGAATCATATTGTGTAGCATACAACATACTATGAATATGTGGGCACTTGTGCCTGGAGAGTACTGCAAGGCTCCACCGGATGTATCCAAGCACCGGAACCGTGATTTCAACATCCCGAACACACGCTCTATGATTATTCTCATTTGTGCGTGTGCCTCATTATGGCGTTCTTGCATGTGTGTGTGTGCATTTCTGATGGGTGTCATCAACCACGGCTCCAGTGCGTAGCCAGCATCCCCACAAGGTGACCTTGTGTGATGTCCCCTGGCAAATACCTGATACAGCTGTGAGGCATGCCAGATATGGGAGTCGTGGTAGCTTCCAGGGCTGCCAGCACACACATCCATAATAATGCCCTGCGCATTGCACACGACCTGGCAATTGATGGAGGGGTATCCCTTGCGGTTTATGTAGCGTCTACCCTGCTCCCTGGGTGGTGACTTAATTTCTATGTGCGTACAGTCTATCGCACCCAGGACCTCCTGTATTGTGCCACACGGTGGAAGCGGCATATTGCTAGCCAACTCCTCCTGAGATGTGGGGAAATTTATGTGCTCATGGGCATGTGGTAACATGGCATCCAGGAACTGGTGTAGTACCCTGGATGCTGATGCCTGTGAGATGCCCATTATGTCCCCGGTGGGCCTTTGAAAGGTACCTGTAGCCAGTATTCGCAAGCTCACACATACCTTTGTGTCCACTGGGATGGGCTCCCCTCTGTTGTCTCTTGTTCTCAGGCGCGGCCGGCACAGCTCCACTATTTGCTGTAACGTGTCCCTGTCCACCCTGTAGCTCTACTATCTCCAGGTCTCGCAGCCCCTGGTAGGTCACCCTTGGTCTGAACACTCTCCTTCTCCTGTGAGGCCTACGGTAGTTGTCGGCACCACCCTCCGCAACTCCGTCTGTCTCTGCCACATACCTATGCATCACGGCCACGGCGGCACCCAGCATATACATATTAAAAGTTCCCCGTCTGTTTACACCCTACGGTGCAGCTTTTGGGAAATCGCGCTGTGTGTTGTGTGCATTCACATTTAATACTGTTGTGCTGTATACCCGGTGATGTCATTGGGTGTGTCTGTGCAGCCGTATCCATGGATTATTTCCGTGGTTTTACGGTTGCAACTGCAACGGTACTGCCTGTAGTGTTATATTACAGTTGCCTGCATTGCCTTCGCCTTGCATCTTACATTACTGCATCCTGCAGGCACATGGCATATGATGCATTTTATCTGCAGCCGCAGTTATGCTACCTCTGTACTTGGCTGTGCTATTTCGGTTCTTTGCTCTTTGCATTTCTACTACATCCCCTACTATCTTTGCACTCATATGCCTCCCCTTTCCCGTTATGCAGGAGTCTGCATGCAGAGTTATCAGCTGCCGGCGTTTGCCCTTCCTGCATTGATTGGTGTTGATTGCTCATTACGGCTCCATTTACACTGCTTCCGCATTTCCTCATATTCTCCACATTACCTTCCTATATCCGTGGTTGTTGACGGTGAGGCCGTCACATGACTGGTTTAGGGAACGTAGTCATCCTCGTGCACATGCATCTGTACGCGCATTCTGTACTCTCAGCGCATCTATTTCCTAACACGCCAGTCCTGATGCTGTGATGTGCATTGTACAGCCCAGATTTGCTGACCTCCAATATCCTTCCTCCTACAGTGGCACACCCCTCTGTGGTTGACATGTATCTCGTGTAGGCCACTCCTCGGTGTAGTACCGCTACGCTGTTTGCTCCATCCTTACGCCGGCGCCGTTTTTGCGATTCACTATTATCTGCCTCATTTGCATGGAATTGACTACTAATACATGGTTACGGCCGAACACCGCCACCACTCCTTGACAACCATTGCGCTGGGGTTGAAGCTTTACATACATACTATGGTGTGTGGTGGCTGTGCAGCTGATGTGCGTTATACTGCTCTTTTAGGACATTGTCATATTATTTCATTGCTTTGCAACTTCTGTGCACATATCCCGGGGGTCTGCTGTTCTTTCTACGTATGTGCCATTTATGTCATTTTTTACATTTTGTGCATATTTTCTTTGGACATTCTCGGTGCCTTTCCACATTGGCATATTGCACCTATATGATACCTGACTTTGACAGCCTTCCGTTACTCCTCCGGTATGTTTGGGTAAATGTAAACCATTTTTTTTGGTTTACATTGCCGTGCCCTTACGCTACGCCTGCGCCACTTCGTGGATCGCTATTTGCCCTCATTTGCATGGTGCAATACCGCACACAGTGTGATTTGCATACCTACGCCGGGGGCGGAGACGGTCCGGCGCACGCCGGTAGTGCACGTGGAATTCATTCATACCTGAATCGCTCAGCAGCCATATTTGGCGTTATAACGCCGACGCTATGCTGGCGCCTGGCGCAAGGTTCATAAATCCCGGGGATAGTCTTTTTTCCATTTTTTCATATATTTTAAGTTTTTCGGATGTAATTTAAACATATATTCCTCATCCTCAGTCCTTTTATTTAAGCAGCCCTTACTAACACAACAACTGCTTCCTATTTCCATTTTTCTTATTTAAAAGAAAAACTGTTTCCCATTTTTCTTATTTAAAAGAAAAACTGTTTCCCATTTTTCTTATTTAAAAGAAAAACTGTTTCCTTTTCCTGAGATCTCTACCGGTCTTTTTGTAAAATTTAAACAAAAGAAATTCCTTTATGACTAGTCCCTTAAAAAACTTTTACAAAAACAAAAAAAGCTTACCTTACTGCGGATCTTCCACCCTCGTTCGTCACCGTCCCACGGATCAAATCTACGAGTGACTGGCCTCTACTTACGACTTTTTTGTCAGAGGTCTTTCCGTTCAAGGGAGCCCGAGATACGTTCTCCCCTTCCTGTACAGGTTTTTCAGTCCCTCTTATGCGATTCGTACCGTGAAGAGGTGGCCCCATGTTCTTGGGCGCCAGAAATGTCAAAAGATTTTAATACTCTTAACATATACTGGAAGAATCACGCAGCAAAAAGGTAGGCCAAAAAAGAGTTTATTTTACATGCATGGAGACCTGCCACAAAGTTCTTGGTTGTCAGCAGTCTAATTTCTATACACTTTACATGGGTTTTTATACCCTCTTTTGTTCATACACAGCAGCTGGTTACTAGACAAGGAATTTCAGTCAAGGCTATATATAAAAGTGTATTGTAAATGTTAGTTGCTGTTTCTGAAGAAGTTGGGGCAGGAGCCCTGACGAAAAGTGTATGATTACTTTGCACACTTAAAGCTTTTATGTGAAATAAATTGTGTTTGTAAACTTTGCAGCATCGTACTGAGCAGTTCAATTTGGAGTACTGCTATTGCTATTTGGTCTTGGCTTAGCTGTCTGAGTAAGGTGGAGCGTGGTGTGAACTTGGTCGTCTTTGTTTTTTAAAAGTTTGTAAGGCTATAAATTCACTCACTGGAGCCTTAGATGGTAAAAAGTCAGACACAAGATAAGTTGGTGCCTACATCAAGGTAACATCTATGCACTCCTCCTTGGTCAGAGGTCAGTCCCAAGATAGGCCTGTGCCTGGACCAAAGTAACATCTGTGCATTCCTTTCTGGTCAGCAAATTCCTTACAAGAAAAACAACTCATTTTAGCTTATTTCTTTGCATGCAATGCAGTTTCACATTTTAACCCTTACTGTGCATGATACAAAGATGTTGAACACAAAGATTTCTACTACAATGACCCAATGGATGTGTTCCATTATTTTGAAGAATATCTGATCTGTAAAGCCATGGAGCATATTATTATGGCTCTCATAAACAAGAACTTAGGCATTCTCCAAGCACTTGATCTCACCGATGTTCTAATTAGTCATAGGCAGAGCTTGCCTGTTGAACCTGATTGACTTCTTTGAGACTGTCACCAAGGCCCTGGATGAGGTAAAGTAAGTACATACAGCTTACCTTGACATGGCCAAGGCCTTTGACACAATCCCTCACTCGGGCATCACTGAAAAGCTAACACAACTTGACGTAAATCCCTATCTCATCAGGTGGGTGGACAACTGGCTCACCGACAGGACTCTCAAGATCAAAATAGATGCCTCCACCTCAGAAAGCAGAACTGTTACTAATGGAGTTCCCCAGGGGTCTGTTCTGGGACTCCTAATGTTTGACATCTACTTCTCAGAGGTCCAGGCAAAGACAAAAGGCCTGTGGCTGACCAAGTTTGTGGATGACTGTAAGTTGGGTGCTGTCATTGACTCTCCAAACGATGTTAACATACTGCAAGAAGATCTCACAGCAACTAATGACTGGTGCCAAACTCATGGCCTCAAGTTAAATGCAATTTGGCAAAAACATGGCACACTAAGCACACAACCTGTGGTGAGAGACCTGGGTACTCAGGTTGGCAACTATCTCACATTCAACTATCATGTAGTGGCAGTGGTCAGAAAAGTCTTTTACTTGGTTCATCTCATAACTAAAGGGATTTCATCCAGAAAAAAAGGTTATTACCTCTCTATACTCCTCCCTCATTTGACGAATAATTGAGTATAATGCCCAGTTTGGTATGTACCTCTCCAAATATCTGCACTAACTGGAAAGGCCACATAAATACTTCACAAAGAGAATCCATGGCCTCCAACTCCTGTCCTAGGTGGACAGGCTCAAATCATTATCACTCTACTCAGTATTGTAAAGATTGCTCAGAGGTGATCTGTGTCTTACCTGCAAGGCAATCTCGGACTCTGCCCTACAAGAGATGCTCCATATCTGTAAGTCTAACTCCTCATGCATTACCCGCTTGAAAAGCCTGAATCTAATATGTGACATCAACAAAACCTGCTGGAGAGACAGGTTTGTCTCCCAGAGGCTGCCCCATCACTAGAGTAGACTTCCCATACATGTTAAACAGAGTACCTTGCTGACCATCTTCAAGCGCAACATTGATGAGTGGATGGGAAACCAATAATTTGTCCCAGGGGTTCCACCTGTGCCCCTCATTGACAGAGTGACAGGTGCTGACTGAGGTTTCTTTTTGGGGGAAACTCTTGGCAAGGCTTGTAACGGCCCCAGGGCCATTAGCCTACTAATCTCCTATGATCCTATGATTCTATGAAGCCAGATTGAGTGGGACTGACACACTGAATAGGCTTCAGAAAAATATTTAATGTGCTAATGTAGAAGGTTCCCTGTACCAGGCCCAGTCTTTGGCAAAATGGCATTATAGACAAGGGGCTCAGTGACTCATCCATGCTGCTCACTGCCCCTCACACACATACATACACACACACACACACACACACACACACACACACACACACACACACACACACACACACACACACACACACACACACACACACACATCACCTGATAACCCTTCCACCCTCCATCCTAGCCTACCTCTTCTATCCAGATTATTTTTTCTTTTCTTTTCTCAAATTTTCTTAATCTTAATTTATTTTTTCATTTATTTATTTAATCATTCAACTCATCCTAACTAGGCAAGACTGTGCTCTGATAACTATGTTGGAAACAACTGCATTGACCAGATGTGGATGCAAGATCCCCATATGGCATGGGAGTTCTGAATGCTCTGATGTGCATTTTACAGTTTTTGAAACAACCTTTTCATTTGATTATGGCCTAAGCATAAGTCATGATTAAAGGAAGAAATTCAGTCTTGATCTTTAACTTGGTTTATCCTGCATCCCTTTACCATGCCCTGTTAGAAGAAGAATGTGCATTAATAACTGCAATAGAAATAACTGAATCAAGCCAGGGGGTCTGTGGGGCCATTAGGCCTCCAGAAGCCTTAGGGTTTCAGAATACTTGGAAGATAGTCACCTGTATATGCAACTGATGTTTGATTGTGAGGAAAGTGAAAAAAATAAAACAAAAAAGGAGTAACATTTCTAGCTTGTTACTTTTAGACAGTGCACTTCTCCTATACAAGTTAGAGTGGCCAACTCTACAGTGCTCTGAAGTTTTTGAGGAAAATTTAGGAAATAAAGACTGCAAGGTACCTAGACCAATGCAAGACAGTGACTTTTGGGGTTTGTGACAAAAGTATTACAAATTGCTCCACAAAGTCAGAAGAATGAACAATTAAAGAACTGTATGATTTTCAGGTAATTGACTGAAGTGTGCAGTCAGCCAATAATACCAGACGCTGGAGTTTCATATTTCTAATTGTTCAGAAAATGGATGCTGATGCAGAACTTGCTCTATTAACATTTTAACTAAATTAGTATAGTACTTAAATTTGTAGTGATTTGGGGCCTTTGTTTCCCCCTCCCCCACCCCCACAACTAATTTCTGGCTTTGTTCTGAACTTTGTAGTGCCAAACATATCTGGTTGATCACTGTCTGCATCTTTATGAATAATAATAATAATAATAACAATGTCAACTGATTCTGTCTTTATATAGTGCCATTGTTCTCTGCTGTCCAGAATTTTGTAGAATGTCCCAGAATTTGGCTCACGAGTTTGATCTGTCCCTCACAAAAAATTTGATTTCCTGGTAAATTATTGAAGATTTCAGTCAGTCACTAATGCCAGACACTAAAGATTCATACTTGTTAGTCTACAAAATATGCATGGGGTTGTAATACTTCCTGCAGAATAAAGCAAAAATGTCAAGAAGCATACTTCATGCCTACATTTGAATGTTTCAATGTCTCTATTTTATGACTTCACAACATTCAAGTCTAATATGATGTTATTTGAATGGTCAATTGAACTGGGGCAACTCCATCCTGGAACACTTTGGGACATTTTTCTTTTAGCAGGGGTTTATTTAATTACTTATTTTTGGAGCAAATAAATGCCCCTGGAAGCACAGTGCTCCAGGCCCTATCTAGTTGGCCTATGCATGATGTCAGCCCTGTCCTGTACACATGGCCCAAACAGCTAGTGATGAAAAGTCAGTCCTTTAATTTCCCAAAACTTTTTTACAGCCATCATCCCAAAGCTATCCGCTTTATGATCAGGACATGCAGGAGTATAAAATTAAAAAAATATATATAATGCACACCATAATGTTGCATTTAGACATCAGTCAAGACTTTAATTATAAACTAAACAATCTATGGATATAAATAGATAGCTATAGATAGATATACTTGAAAACAATATTGTATTAATGGCAAGTTTTGTGTATATATTCTTAGACCCTGTAACATTGCTGACATGGTTTGCATTCAGACTGTACGTTCTTAAAATTCAGGATTAGCACAACATTCTACTTTGCACTGCTGTATGAATAAACTTAAAACAGATTAACTAAAAAGTTTGATCAATCAGTATATTAAACTATATGTGTAATTGGTGGTGATTCACACTACAATGATTTTTTTGGATCGTGTTCCCAAAGCTCAGTAGAAATAGTACCTTTAAGAAACTGTGCAGTGCTAAACAAACTAAGGTTATTATCTTGTTCAGCAAAAATACACGTGTATTTAAACATCGAGGAGAAGGTTTGTAACTCCATTGAAAACTGAGGTTATTTTAACATTGGCTGAGGCTGTGATATATGCAGCCTTTCCCTAAGGACTACTGAATCTAGCTTCTGTTGCGTTCAACCTCTCCGGGTACTTTTATTTGCTCTATGGACCACTCTGACCTTGAAGCAACAACATACAAGACCACCGCACTACCTTGGTTATATACAGCCTTTCCCTAAGGACTACTGAATCTAGCTTCTGTTGCGTTCACCCTCTCCGAGTGCTTTTATTTGCTTTGCGGAATACCCTGTCCTTGAAGCAACAACATACAAGACCACCACACCACCTTGTTTACATACAACCTCTCCCTAAGGACTACTAAGTTTAGCTTCTGTTGCGTTCACCCTCTCTGGGCGCTTTTATTTGCTCTACAGACCACCCTGTCCTTTAAGCAACAACATACAAGACCACCGCACCACCTTGTTTATATACAGCATTTCCTAAAGACTACTGAGTCTAGCTACTGTTGTGTTCAACCTCTCCTGGCACTTTTATTTGAAGTTATTTATAATATTTGATTTCTTTTAATGTGAATGAAAATGGAGCAATGCAGTAAGATAGTAGTAAATAACTTGGGATCCATTTAGCCTAATTCTGGTATGAAGGGAGAGTTGCTGAAAGTCTCTGTAAGCAACAGCTATTGACATTTTTAGGCATGAAACCTTGAATCCCTCAAATGAGTTAGAAGTGAAAAGCTAAAAGTATATAGCCACAGAGCAGATCTGTTCACTCTAAAAAACTTGTATCAAAAGATGGACTTTATATGAGAGACTATGCTCAGGAGAATCTTTCATTGGATAAGAAATGAGGTTTGCTACTCTTCTCAACTTATTATTGGTCAGATGGAACATAGCTGAGAATTTTCGACATGAATTCAAAAAATACCCTATGTATCTACGTAAGGATATTTAGTCCGAATTACAAGAAAAGAAAGTGTTTTCTATTGTTAAAAATAGAAACAGCTGAGAACTAATAATTGATTCTACTTTATGATGTTCTCCAGCGTGACTTCCTGAACATCCCAAAGAATGGGAGTAGAAGAAACTAACAACTCACAGCCATACGTAGTAGCGTGTGCTTCCTACTGTCAAAGGTAAACATATCAGAGAACTGATAGTCACTTCTATACTGTGATGTTCATAAGTGTGAATTTCCGAATATTTTAAAGAGTAAAAGAACTAAAACATATAGTTATACACAGATCTATCCACCTCGAACCTACAACAAAGAACAAATTTTTCTGAATGAGAGATATGTCTAGTTGGAGGAGAAAACCTTTCATTGGTTAAAAAAGGAGGTCTGTCGCTTGTCTCAATTTAATATTAGCTAGAAGAAGTAGAAGCCGAGAATTTCTGACATTAATTTAAAGGCAAGAAAATGTTCTATCACTGCTAGTAATGATAAGCAATAAGGACATCTATTTTGAATTTTACTAAGTATGAGATTCCCTTCTGATAGAAAGCAAGAACAGTATTGAGTCTGTGTATTAAGGAGGAAGAACTGGAGAGAGTTTTTCGCATTTAACAGCTTTGATTTATGAGACTATAATTCAATAAAGCGAACTAGTAAGTAAAGCTGGAATGAATATATCCAAATGCCAATGGCTGTTTAGTTGAAATACTATCAATGTTGCACCAGGAGATAGATTTTGATTATGAAAGATAGGTTACTGTAAGCTGCCTATCAGGTGCCAGGATCCACCACATAACACAAGCACTCAGGTCACTCCAAAGCAAGTACAAATATGACTCCGTCATTGTCCATGCTGGTGTGAATGACCTGAGACGTTCCTCCCTGGACTACATGAAAAATGACGTACAGGAGCTCTTTGATCATGTAGCCCAGGCCGGTATGACCCTGACCTTGAGTAGCATCTTACCCTCACCAAGAATGATGCCACAGTATAAAGACATAATGATCAATTTTAACAACTGGCTAAAGTATTGGTGTAATTCAAAGGGGATCCAGTGTCTGTCAGCCTGGGATGACATACTCGACAAGCCACGTTGCTTCGCTAGGGATGGCTTGCACCTGTCACCCCTGGGTTTTCGAATACTGGCAAAGGCTCTTGCCTCCCCCATAGTGCCTTTTTTAGGCAAGGCTCAAAAGACAAACCCGCCCCCACAGACAACACAAAGAAAAAAAAAAACTAAGGGTAATGCTGCTCAATGCCAGAAGTCTAAACCTCAAGATGCACGCACTCGAGACTCTCCTCAATATGGAAAATATTGATATCTGTGCAGTAACAGAAACCTGGTTCAAGGCTCCCGAGAGCACCCCAGCACTAACAGGTTATTCTTCATACCATGCTTTCCTGCCCCAAAACTCAGACCGAACCACAAAAGGAGGGGGAGTATCCATATTTATCAAAGATACTCACACCTCCAGGTTAGTGGCACTGCACAAAGCATCGGAGACCATCCATGTGCAACTAACAGTGGGAAAAACTGCCTTTCAGTTTGTAGCCTGCTACAGACCACCCTCCCAAACACAGGAACCTCACTCGGCTTTCCTGAGAACACTGGAGAATATGAAGGTCTCTCCAAACACTATTATATTGGGTGACTTCAACTACCCAAACATCGATTGGGAAAACTACTCAAGCCCAAACACCCTCGCCCAACGGTTCTTAGAATTTATAAACTCAAATGCTATGGAACAACTGGTCACCACTCCCACAAGAGTGGAAAACATATTGGATCTGGTCATCACCAACATGGGGTCTCTATGTTCCACACCAGAGGTATACCCCTCATTGGTAAGATCAGACCATAAACAAATCTCACTGGACATCCATATTCCGTCCCCACCCCTAGCCAAGGAAACCACGGTGAAGAACTTCTCAAAAGCAAACTTCACACTTCTCAAAACTGACAAGGAATACTTCAAAGCCCCCATGCCAGTGGAAAATACGGTCCAAAATGCAGAATCCTTTACAAAAGCATTCTATGGACACCTACAGGAATGCATGGAGCATGCTATCCCAAATAAAACCAAGACTCACTCCTCCAAAGGCAGGAGACCTGTCTTGTAGACCCTGGCCATAAATAAGCTATACAATAGAAGGAGAAAGCTACTACATGACAGAGCAAAATCCCAAAAAGAGAAGGCGTCACTGATCAGTACTAGCAAGAAACTACAATCCCTCATAAAATCATCTAAGGCCAGCTTTGAAAGAAAAATTGCACAAGACACTAAAGATAATCACAAGGTCTTCTTTAGTTATGTCAGAAACCTGGGAGGCAACTCCCAGATATGCTCTGAGTTAGTGCAAAATGACAAAAAATACACTGAACCCACAGACATTGCCAACATCCTGGCAGAAAGGTTCAGTGCAAACTTCTCTCCCCCTTCCCCCCCAAAAGAACAAATGTCTATCCCAACAGGGTGTAGCCTTCCTGAGATCACAGATGCACAGGTGAGAGCTGTCCTCTCCAAAGCAAAAATCACAGCATCAATGGGACCAGACGGTATCCCGGGCTGCGTCTTACATGAGCTCCAAGAAGAACTAAACCCTCATATAAAGTCACTGTTCAATCTCAGCCTTACTACAGGATATGTACCCAAGGAATGGCGTACAGCAACAGTGGTCCCACTCCACAAAGGTGGTGCCACAACAGACCCCAGAAACTATCGCCCTATAAGCCTGACTAGCCTGGTCTGCAAAGCTATGGATCGTATCATCATGGAAATCATAAACAAAGACAGTGGGAACCTCCAGACACTGGATCCTACCTAATTCGGCTTCGTTAAGGGCAGATCTTGCCTCTTGAACCTGGTCAACTTCTTTGAAGCAGTTGCCAAAGCCATAGGTGAAGGGAAGGTAGTCCACACAGCCTACCTGGACCTTGCAAAAGCCTTCGACACAATACCCCACTCGGGCATCATAAATAAGCTCACCAGCTTAAATATCAACCCCTATGTCACAAGATGGGTTGCAAACTGGCTCAGGGATAGAACCCACATGGTCAGAATAGCAGATGCCATGTCAGACTCTAAACCAGTTACAAGTGGTGTCCCACAAGGCTCAGTCCTGGGACCTCTCTTGTCCGGTATATATTTCTCTGAGGTACAGGCTAACATGGATGGACTATGGCTGACCAAGTTCACAGATGACTGCAAACTGGGTGCTGTAATCAACTCTCCAGCTGACATAAGCATCCTCCAAAAGGGTCTCACAGAGATGAATAACTGGTGCCAGAGCTATGGCCTAAAGCTAAATGCCAAAAAGTGCATAGTCATCCCCTTTGGGAAAAACAAAGTGCCCACAAATTACCACATAGGTGGTAATCCATTAAGTACGGAAGAAGTAATTAGGGACTTGGGGACCCAAGTAGATAGCAATCTCTCCTTTGACAATTACATTGCCAAAGTGGTTAAAAAGACCTTCTATATAGCCCACCTTATCATGAAAGGGTTCACATCTAGATCAAGAGAGGTCATTGTGCCCCTCTACCCATCTCTTATCAGGCCCATAATTGAGTACAATGCCCCATTTGGGATGTACCTTATCCGACACCTTCAACAACTGGAAAGACCCCAAAAGTATCTCACCAAGAGGATCAAGGGGCTCAAACAGATGCCCTATGCAGTTCGGCTAAAGAAACTCCAGCTCTACTCAGTTGCATACCGCCTACTCAGAGGCGATCTGTGTCTGACGTAAAATCCATGTCCAACCCAGAATTAGTGGACATGCTGCAGCTCAGGAAATCCAAATCCCTTAGAGCTACATGCTCCAGAGACTTGAACCTCAGCACAGAAATAAATAGGACATGCTGGAGGGACAGATTCATATCCCAGAGGCTCCCCTCACTCTGGAACAAAATCCCAATCCATGTTAGGCAGAGCCCCTCATTGACCCTTTTCAAGAGAAATCTTGACGAGTGGATGGGAGATCGTAAGTTTACCCCTGGGATCTCTTCTGTGTCCCTGCTTGACAGAGGTACAGTAAACTAACCTTAAAATGGCTACCTTCTGTGACCTACTATACAGAGGCACAGTCAACTAATCTAAAAGGGTGGCGAAAGCCAAACACACTCTGGCTAGGCTTATAAATGCCCTAGGGCAGATAGCCTAGTATCAACCTATGAACCTATGAACCTATGTTGTTGTCTTCTGATAGGCTGATAAAGAGGTGTGTATCAATCATTTGTGCCTCATTGGCTGGTTATCTCAGTCTGGAGATCTGCACTCTAAATGGATGAGATTAAGCAGGAAGAATTGAAGAAAATTACCTGACTGGTTAGTAAAAGGTAGTTTAGCATGGAAACTTGCCATCCTAATGAAAGCATACGAGTAGGAAGTAATGGAGAATTTATTGCATTGGTTAATAGAAGGGGTCTGATGTCTCTAGGAGACCATGACTGGCTGGAATAAAAAAATACATCGAACATTGTTGTTTTTAACTGTTTGTTCTCTTGGATTTTAATGGAATCACTTGATCAGGATTGAATATAGTGATTGGACGGTAGTTCTTTTAAAGTGAAGTTCTTTAGGACTTAATAATCAGGATCTGAAGAAGGCATCACACTGAAGGTGCTGGTCCTGTTTTTGAGTCATTCATTGGATTGTATATTAAAGATTTAATTTCACCATATTATTTGTCTGTGTTAATATGCTCCTTGTCATTTTTCTGTTTTATTTTTGTTTTTCTGGGAGCGTTCTTCAGTGGTATTTACTGGATTTTTTTTGTTATTTTAACAATGGCTGTGGCTGTGATATATGCAACTTTTCCCTAAGGAATACTGAGTCTAGCTTCTGTTGCATTCACCCTCTCTGGGTGCTTTTATTTGGTCTACGGACCACCCTGACTTTGAAGCAACAACATACAAGACCACCGCACCACCTTGTTTATATACAGCATTTCCTAAGGACTACTGAGTCTAGCTACTGTTGCGTTCAACCTCGCAGGGCACTTTTATTTGCTCTACAGAACCACAGGCTTTTCTGTCTAGATGCTTTATCGTGTCTGTGTGCCAAACACCAAGTCTCCTCCTATTGGATTTGATTCCATTATGCTCTATCGATGGACAGTCCTCAGGTCTGTGAGGGTGACAGCGATCTGTAATAGCCATTATTCAGGCAGGTACTGGGGAGTTTGTACTCTCACTAGCATCCTAGCTGTGACAGCAGGTGTGTGTAGATGGGAGGGGACAAGCTATCTACATCTCCATGAGGACTCACAATTTCCCCCACCTGTGAAATAAAACTCCTATTCACTTGCCAGTGAGGGCTCCCACTAGGTGGTGACTTGATGAGTTGTAATCCCACCCAAAGGAAACCTATTGCTATGCTGCGCCTTTTCCAATGGATCATGGTTGTAGATGTCTAACTCAATCCCCACTTTCCCTCCCCAGGAAGGGCATGGGTATCCTCCCCTGCCAGTTATGTCAATTCCCCAAATCACTAATTGGACTTGGGTTACCTGGACTGTAGTCATTACTTTATCCTTATTCACCACTGGTGCTAATTTTAGAATACAGAGTTTGACAGTACTGCTATTAACTGCTTCAAAAGCTACTAGTAATATGTTGATAATGGTCAAGTTTATCAATGACTACCCTAAACCTGCTATTATGCCCAATGGGGTCTCTCTGAGATCTATATTAGGACTCATTTCCATTTTGGTCTTTACTAATTGTTTTCCATGAGATATTCTACCATAAATGTATCCTTTATGCCAATGATCTCTTTCTATTCACATCAAGCACAAATACCACTGACTTTCAAAATCAACTTCAGCCTCACTTCCCCCAACTCTGATAATGATTGTAGGTTCACAAGCTTATTATAAATCATGCCAAGTCTAATGTCATGCTAGTTAGTATACCCATACTGGTTAGCTAGTAATAAAATCATAGAAATAGTGTTCTTGTGTAACAGCAAAATATTCAGAGATGAAAACTACCTACATCATGGAATACATTTTAATCAACAATTTTCTTTACCAGTCATACTGAAATAATGTCCTCCAAAGTATTGGATCAGTTAAAACATATTTGCAAATGGGGTAGTTATCTCACACTAACCCCTGCTACCTCAGGAGATGTGACTAACTCATCTCAAGATGGTTGCATAATCCATTTCACCTCTATCTCAAGTGGATAATTTTTCAAATTTCTGAAGTTTAAGTACTCCCTTTATAGCAATAAAAATGTCAGATACTGTAGAAGATTTTCCCGATTATGATTAAGCAAGGACCATTTTAAAAGAACATCACCAGATGAATGCATGCTTATATTACTTGAGAGGATGATAATTATAGCTTCAGAAATGGAGACCAAACACTCCTTGGCATCGCAGCATCAGAGTGACAATGAACTTGTGGTTGCTGACTTAACTGTGATGAAGAAGGCTTTCACTACACTTCAGGAAGATGTCAGAGCAGTTAAGCATGTTTTGTGGGATTTATGATCCCTGTACAGAAAACAAGTTGACAAGGTGGGTGACCTGGAAGACCGGTCAAAGAATGCATATATCAGAATAAAAGGACTGCCATAAGAAATAAAGGACCCAGTTCTACATTCCTTCTTTGAATGCTTCTTAACTCCTGGGATCTCATGCACTACTTATAT
Organism: Protopterus annectens; assembly: GCF_019279795.1. Classification (NCBI taxonomy): domain Eukaryota; kingdom Metazoa; phylum Chordata; order Ceratodontiformes; family Protopteridae; genus Protopterus; species Protopterus annectens. Next base: position 1,236,319,989 of record NC_056733.1, on the reverse strand, counting down.
CCAGCTATTGAGAGAGTGCATCATGTGAAGAGAAGGAATAAAGGTGAGGTAATACAATGAGTGCACTGTGTGGTGAGAGGGAATAAAGTTAGGTCATACAGAGAGTGCACCATGTCAGGAGAAGGAATAAAGATGAGCTCATCCTGCAATGTACTTTAATAGCACTGACATCTGCCAGGACTAGAGATGGGCTGATCCAATATCATTATAGATTTAAAGGTATTAAACTGAGCAAATTCCAAATATATTTTGTGGGAGACTATTTGCAGGCAGTGTACAATGTGTGGAGACAATTAATACCTGTGGGCAGGGAACTCCTGACTATCAGCTACAGAACAGCTATCATTTACCTGGCATTCCTGCTGGCTAAAAAAGATAGGAAGAAACATACTTTTCAACCTCTTAGTGTTACAAATCTGGACAATGCCTAAAATAATGGGGGGACAAAGGCCCAAAAATAAGAACAGATTATAAATACTGCTGTTACAAACATAGAAATATGCTAGAATAACAAGCTTTGTCTTAATGTGTGTTTTCTAAAGGATAAGTCTGAAACTCAGATGTATGCTATTATTAAAGTACTTCAGTCCTCAGTGATTTACCAAAAAAATCACAAATTTTATGAGGCACAGACTAAAAATATGAAGCAAAAATCTGGACATTCTTTGAAAATCTGGACAGTTGAGAGGTATGGTAAGAAGTTGTTTTTAAGGCAGTATAAGAGGCGCTGGACTTTTTTCATACTGCTCTGGGATTGGATGATCAGGAAGGTGGGTTGTCTAAGAAAGAGATGGAACAGGAGACAACCTACAAAAAGAGGCAGCACTCTTCATCACCTCATATTAAAAAAAAGCACCGCATGCCTCAGTCAGCTCACCCTGGGGAAACACAAGCCCTGAATGGCACACACATTTTATAGGATACTTTTGTACATGTTCCTATCAGCATTACCCACATGGATACAAAACACAAGGCAGGAATGTTACAACAATCCATGAGGCTTGCTACAGGCCCGCAGGAGAGTTTCTAAAAGGAATCTTAAATATATTGGAGTGTTTCAGGCTCACAACCCAGGTGAATCTCTTTGGAATTCCATACTGCTCCATAAAAGTTTAGTACCTCATGTCATAAAATGTGTCCTGAAATATTTTCTGAGTCATCACATCAGACTCAGCAGATGAACACTGCTGGTCCACTATTTGGCTACAGACGCTAAAGAGGAGCTTAGCTGATAGCTGACATACTTTGATCCCTTATTTTTGCTTTACTTAGTCAGTGTTATTAAGTCTACTATTAAAAAAAACTGCTTTACCAGACAGACATGAAGAGATACAACCTTACACTGGAACACTTATTCAACTTGATCTGGGGTGATAGATGAATTAAAATATATATTATTTTCTACAGTTAAGCATCTTCATACACCTACTACTCCAATTCTATCTCTGCTTTTATCTGTTCTTTAGCTGGGAAGCAATGTCTCCATCTGGAAAGGTGAGAGCCACTATACTCTATGTTAATTCTATTATTACCGTATATACATACAAAGGCTTTTAGTATTTCCATCCATTCTCTACCACAATAATTCTTGTAGCCTTGCTCCCTAGTTTGCTCCCTGGTGCGATGATGGGCTTAATCTGTAAGGATGACCTTTTTCTCTTTTTATACATTATCAGCATCAGATGTAGTTGGAAGGCGAACTGACATTATGACTCTTGTTATGACCTCATTATTTTTGCAGGGTTTTTAAGCAAGGTGAAGCAATATATTTGTCATCTACTCAAGGTAGTGTAAAGAGCAAAGGCTCCAATAATATGTTTTCTTTATCTCATAATTTGCAGTTGACTGCAAACTAGGAGCCATAATCGAAACTCCTAATGATGTGGACATCCTACAAAATGGCCTCACTGAGACAGATGCCTGGTGTCAAAGCCATGGCCTTAAGCTCAATGCCAAAAAGTGCATTGTCATCCCCTTTGGTGAAAACTCTGAACCCATGAACTACAACATAGGCGGTAGTATACTTAACATCAAATGTGTGATAAGAGACCTTGGGACACAGGTAGACAGTAGTCTCTCCTTTGATAATCTAAAATTTGACATTCACATATCCATGACCATAAAAAAAGTCCACAAACAACTAGGAGCGTTATACAGAAATAAGCAACTTCTCACCAAAGCAGCAAAGATTTCAATAGCAAATTCCCACCTTATCTCCACCCTACTTTCTGGAGCATTTCTCCCCGGGCCTCCGCTGAAAACAGGATCTGTGGAACCTAGTTGGACTTTCCCGGTCAACAAATGTTAAATAAATAAAAATAAAATAAATAAATAAATACTTTATGCCTCTACAATATATACCAACCTAAGGCAATGCGATCTAAACAAGCTAGAGACCTCCTACAACAAAATCACCAAATTCGCCACAGGGGCTTCCTACCGTAGTCACCACTGCCTCTCACTTGCTGAACTGGACTAGCTTGAACTCCCTCACCTCCTTCAATGGTATCAACTCTCACTCGACCACAAACTAATAAACCATCCACTAAATGTCCCATCCCTCCAGAATCTACTCCATCCCTATCGCACCACCAGACCACTAAGATCCAGCAACAAAAATCACTTGCAGATCACTAAAGCCAATAACTCTGCTGGTGAAGCACTATTCTCTTGCACCATAGCCAAATTATGGAACTCCCTCCCACCCACAATTACCTCCATACCATCATGCACCCACTTCAAAACTTTACTAAAAGCACACCTAAAAACATGCTGGCTATGCCCTTGCCACTCCCACTCTAATATCACCCTCCCCATCCAACCACTACCTTTCTTTCCATTCCACTAACTACCTTGATTATAGCAAGCTCAGATGCTCATAAGCCAGTACTTATTATACAGCAGGAACTTCTTCTTGTAACATTTGTTAATGTCTGTTATGTACTTCACAGATAAAGATCATAGTTGTCTACTGATGTACTATGTTCTTCATCTGTAAATATGTTGTAAGTAATTGCTATGTAAATTGTTAATCGCTATGTAATCCAATGTAACTACTGTCTGACTGTTTTAACTGTGGAGCTTTTCTCCCTGGGCCTCCGCTGAATATGGACCTACTTCCAGTCGGATACTCCAGGTCAACAAATATAAATAAATAAAAATAAATAAATAAATAAATAATCACATTGCCACAGTAGTCAGGAAATCCCTCTACATGGCACACCTCATCACAAAAGGATTCTCATCCAGAAAAAAAGAGGTAATTGTTCCCCTCTACTCATCACTCATTAGACCCATTATAGAGTACAACACCCCTTTTGGTACGTACCTCACAAGACATCTACAACAACTGGAAAGGCCGCAGAAATACCTCACAAAGAGGATTACCAGCCTCAAACAGATGTCGTACGCAGATCGTCTCAAAAAACTCCAGCTTTACTCCATCACATATCGCCTTCTCAGAGGTGATCTCCACCTAACAAACAAAGCTATGTCAAACCCAGAGCTGTTGGACATGCTCCACTTAAGGAAATCCCAATCTCTCCGAGCTACACACTCTAGGGACCTAAACCTTGTCACCACAATAAACAGAACATGCCGGAGGGATAGATTCCTGTCCCAGAGACTTCTTATACTCTGGAATAAACTACCTATCTATATCAAACAAAGCTCCTCATTAGCACTCTTCAAGAAAAATCTTGATGATTGGATGGGAAATAGGAAATTCACCCCGGGGATCACATCTGTGGCTCTGCTCGACAGTGGCACAGGAAAATAATTCAGGGTAATTTTTTTGGCTGGGCTTGTATAGGCCCCAGGGCCAATAGCCTAGTACCTACCTATAAACTTATGAACCTATGAACATGATATATCTGAACAAGGACAATTAATACATGTTTTGTAGCACCATTTTATAAGTTAAACCTGCTCAGGGAGGGGCCAATACTCAATTACACAAAGTACCCACTTGACTCATAACAGCTTGCCAGGGCCATCATTCCAGGTGTAGATATGGTTTATCACTCAAAGGGTATTTCTATAAATAGTCCAGAGGATGCCTTTGGCTGTGGGTGAAGGGAGGGTAGAATATTGGATAGTAATGATTGGCATGAAAAATCTAAACTTAGCAGCACACATCCTTCATGCACCACAAGAGAGTTTGACATTTATTACTTGTAATGGTGGTGACCCCTAACTGGGAAAAGCCGAAAGAAGAAGAAGAAGAATGGTGGGGGTGGGTGCTCAGTAATACGAAGAGCTAGGATCCTGCAACGATTAAGGAGAGATAAGGCACATGTGATAAGCCTGCAGCAAACTATGTTAAATATTAGGGTATATTCCAATCTACACTCAAAAGACTATAGATACATCTTTGCTGAGCAAAACTGGTGGGGGTGGAAGGAGAAAGGAATACTAATCTTATTTGGCATACAATGTTGTCATTACTGAAGAATGACACAGGCAAAGGGCTAATATGGAAGGGTAATCTTACTGGGGAACATTGGCTTAAAGGCACCGTATATGCCCCTAGCTCTAACTACTTAAACTTCTATGAATACTTTTTTAATGTCTGGTCAGGTATGATAGGGAATGCATACTTTTGTATTTTCATAGGAGACTTCAATTTAGCACTTAATGCAGATAAAGACCATTTATTTAACAAATGGAAACCACACAGAAAGTATTAGATCTTCTTCAAAAACAGCTTAGTTCAGCTGAGTTGGATAGACTTCTGGAGTGAACTAAATCTGTAAATCCCCATCTTTTTAGAAGAATCTAACAATTCAAGGTAGTAGATCTGATCAGTGCTTTATACCAGAAGTCCTCTGTAGCAGATCTCACAGACGCATGGCTCATTCCTTCTCCCTGTAAGACCATGCTCTGATTTCACTTATTGTGAATACTAAGAGGGAATGTCAGTAGTTAAAGGGATGGTGATGGGTCCATTATCACTTGTGACATCCAGGTGATCAAGATAAACTACAAAAGATTATTACTAATGTCTTAAATAGAAATAGGAATGTTGATAACTCGGGAGCAAAGGACTGGTGGGAAGGATGTAATGGAACAATACACGGTGATCTTCTTGTTAGAAGGGTTTAAGAGGAAACAAAAAATTATAATTTAGGGAAAACTGTCTGTGTTAAAAGTGGTTCAAACAAAACTGGTTAGTGCGCATAGTTGTACTACATGGAAAAATAGGGAATCAATGCTACAGACCAAAATCCCAATGCTTGAACCTCCAATGCAGATGTAGAGCTCATGAAAAGATGGCAGTTCTGCTGGAAAAATGGAAAGGATACCCTAGATGTATTGCATGTCTTTTCAGCCAGTGCCCCCTCCCCCCTCCCCAGATACAGGATTATTAAGGTTGAGGATCATTTGGGATAAGAGTTATCAGATGATATTAAGGTGATGGAGGCTTTTTTAGAATACTACAATACCCTGTGTGATCAGTATCAAATAGATGGCTCCCTCATCTGGGATTACCTAGTGGCCAAACTGGACCAAACAATTTCACACCAGGACATTGTCTGAATGGTCAAGACACTGAAGTCAAATAAGACACCTGGCCCAGATAATTATCCCCAGAATTGTATATATGGGGCGGCAATAGTTTAACACTCCATTTCAGCTCTATAACAATCACAGCTTTTTTAACCAGCCCTAAGCATTTTATAACCAAACAATTCCCACTTTAATTCCAAAGAATGAAGACATTGTCTCCTCAGTTTCAGACATTGGGCCTATTTCCCTAATTAATCGTCACTTGAAAATGTTTGCCAAAATACTGGCATCCATGTTGGATAAGATCTCACCAAGGACAAAATAATTTCATTCGGGTAGACTAATTACGGAAAATATTGATAACTTGTAGTCTTCCTACAGACTTATGAGGCAAAGCATGATTGGTCTGAGATTGTCCTCTTTGATATATATAAGGCCTGTGACACATAGTGCTGTAATTTTTTTTTTTATTATTTCTAAAGGATTTGGGAAACTTTCCTTAGTTGTGTAAGGGATCTCCATACAGCATCATAATTTACAGTGATGGTCAATGGTGGACTAACTGAAACAGGGTACATAAAAGAGGGGACTAAGTCAGGCTGCCCTGTTTCTCAGGGACTATCTTTATTAGTAATGGTGGATCTAGCTGTTAAAGTCAAAATCTAATTGGAATTCATTCTTAAATCACTGGAGATCAAGAGCCTGTTCCATCTTTTTGCTAATGACAACTTATTATGGAACACAAACATTCCGCTTATTCTTTCTGGAGTATTAAATATATTTGAGAAATGTGGAACAGCTTCTGGACTAAAAGCCAACATATATTAAATCCTCTTGTGTGAGTTGTAGTAATAAGGTACATGAGCTAAGCCCATCAACAGTTCAACATTCCTCAAAGCCAAAATATTTGGATATTCAAGTTTTAAATAACTAGTCAACTACCACAGCCATCAATCTTGATTGCCTTAACACAAAGTTAAAGGATGTATATCTAAACAAGCTGGAGTTATTGTTATCAGTCTGAGGTAAGATCCAAGCCCTCAGAACTATGATTATTCCCTATATTATGTACCCTCTGTGGAAATTTCCTATACCAATGGATCACACCAAACTAACTCAAATCTAAAATAGAACTGACACATATATTGGTTGTACATACCTCTCAACCTGCAGACATTGAAAATAGCAACAAAGGCCCTTGAAAATAGAAACATCTACCTACAAATCTAAACATCTTAGTAGCACACAATTTTAATATCAAATAGCATGTAGCTTGTCTTACTTCCAAGAGGAATGCACTCAGAAACAAATCTAAAAAAAGAGAGTAACAAAAAGGATTGAAAAATATAAGCACATCACAAAAGAGATGGTGTAAAATCTGTGGACTCTTTCACTACGTTCAGTTGTAACGTGTGTCCTTTTCCTTTGTAATTCTTACCATTAGTGTGTTGGTCATATGGCCTGGTTTTCACTGTACTAGACTGCTTCAAAAGTCACATGTGATGAGTCAGATTCAAAAAATTGCATGAAAGGGTAATTCAAGCCTGAGAATATGGGCATCTCCGGTTGCTGCATGTGCTTTGTGAGGTACATGCCGAAAGAGGCATTGTACTCGATAATGGGTCTTATAAGGGAAGAATACAGGGATGTTATGATCTCCTTGTCACTGGATGAGATATCCTTACTAATGAGGTGGGCCACATAGAAAGCTTTCATTACAACAGAGGCAGCATGGTGTCAGAAGTCAGTTTGCTATCAGCTTGGGTGCCCAAGTCCCTCATGACTGATTGCATGCTTGGGACCCTGTTATTAATGTGATAATTTGTGGGGACATCACTCTGCCCAAAGGGGATGATGATGCATTTTATGGCATTCAGTTTGAGGCCACATTTCTGGCACCAGTCATTTGTTTGGTTGAGACCCTCTTTATGGATGTCCACATCACTAGGGGAATTGATGACCGTGGCCAGCTTGAAGTCTTCTGCAAACTTGGTCAGCCATAGCCCACTGGTTTTGGCCTGCACCTCAGAAAAGTATATCCCAAACAACAGAGGCCCCAAGACTGATCCCTGGGGTACACTGCTCATTACAGGTCTACTGCTTGAGGTGGCTTCCTCTATTTTGACTAGGTGGGTTCTATCAGTGAGCCAGTTTGCTATCCATCTTGTAATATACCTTATTGAGAGAGTCTATCTGTTACACCTGAGTGGGGAATATTACCGAAGGATTTTGCCACATCAAGGTAGGCAGTGTGCACAATCTTCCTCTCATCCATAACTTTGGTGACTGTCTCAAAGAAGTCAACCAAATTTGACAGGCATGACCTCACCTTGACAAAAGCAAACTGTGTGGGATCGAGTGTTTGGAGGTTGCCAATGTCCTTGTTGATGAAGTCCATGATAATCTGTTCCATGGCTTTGCAGATCAGGCTAGTTAGTCTGATGGGTCTATAATTTCCTGGCTCGATGGATGCTCCACTTTGTGCAAAGGGATGACTGTGGCTGTCCTCCACTCAGCTGGGACAAAGCTGGTATTCAGGCTTTGGTTGAACAGGGTGCCTAATGGTGCTGCAATTTCCTACCTGAGTTCATGTAGGATGCAGCCTGGGTTGTTATTGGGTCCCATGGAGGCTTTATTTTTTGCCTTTGAGAGGGCAGTGATGACTTGCTCCCTAGAGATAAGGGGAGGGGGGCAGGTGCTGACAATGTTCATATTTACTGTTGGGGGAACAGAGGGGTGACATTTTCACTGAACCTGTCTGCCAGCAGGTTGGCTATATCTACAGCATTTGTGTATGTGGTGTCCTTGACCACCAGTTCTGAGCAGATCTGAGTGCTTCTTTTGAGATTGCAGACATACGTGAAGAAGGCCTTATGATTGTCTTTAGTATATGTGGTCAGTTTGGACTCGAAGTTCGCTTTGGAGGATTTCACAAGTGCTCATATTTGCTTGTTCAGGCTAAGGAAAGATTGCTTCCAGTTAGACACCTGCTCCTTCTTGGTCCTGGACAGCATTTTTTTTCTTTTTATTATAAAGTTTATTTACTGGAGATGTCCACCAGACCGATTTACTCTTCCTTGAGGAGGAGGATTTTGTCCTGTTGGGTATTGCTCATTCCATGCAGCTATATAAATGCTTGTATAGTACTTTAGTGTAAGTTTGGACATATGTGCCAATTCCTATGGAGGGGGTGGGAGTTGTGAAACTGTTTATACCTTCCCTCAGGAGGTTGTAATCAGCTTTGGAGAAGTTTTTTTTTTGTTTGAGCCTAGCTGGGGATGGGGGGTTGGGGCAGACCGTGACTTTGAAAGTAACTACTTTGTGGTCGGATCTTACCAAGGAGGATGACACTGTAGGGATGCTGCAGTGGTTAGTCATGTTAGTTAATACCAAGCCCAATATATTCTCACCTCTTGTGGGGTTGTCGACCAGCTGGTCCAAGGCAATTGCATTGACGAAATCAAAGAATCTCTACATTTGTGTTTTGGCATGAGTAGTTCTTCCAATCTATGGTTCATAGTTAAAGTTACCCAGGATCAAGGTAAAGTGGTAAATCTTGATAGATTTAAAGATGTCCAGATAGGTGGAGTGGGCATCTAGAGTCAAAGTTGGGGGCCTGTAGATAGCTATGATTTGAATAGGGGTCTTGTCAATGGTTAACTGCAGCTGGAGGGTCTCCTGTGTGTCATACAGTTTGATGAACTTCGAGGTATGTATGTATTTAATATATATTGCAACTCCACCTTCTTTTGCTTTGCTGCCCATGGTTTGGGGTGTGAATGTATGATAGGATGAGTACCCTGGTATGGCTGGCTGCTCTCCGCAGCTTTGAACTAGGTGTCTGTGACTGCACAAATGTCAGCATCTTCCAGTGTTAAGAATGCCTGCAATGAGTGCAGTTTCATGTTTAGGCTCTTAGCATTTAGCAGCATGACCTTTAATTTGCTTTTTGATGAAATTTTCATGTTGGTGGTTTTGACCTCATGGCATTGCCTAAAAAGGCAGTATGTGTGAGGCAGGAGTCTTTGTCAGAAGCCTGAAGCCCAAGGGAGACAGATGCAGGACATCTCTGGCAATGCATTGTGGTCTGTTGATCATGTCTTCCCAGGCTGTCAGGTACTGGATCCCCTTGGAATGACATCAGAAACTAAGCCAATTGTTAAAGTCAATAATTTTCTGTTTGTATTGAGTCATACTTCTGGGTGAGGGTAGAATGCTGCTAAAGGCTAGGAACATACCTGCCTGGGACACATATTCACAAGCTCAATCATATCTCTCTTCATAGTCCAGGGAGGTACATCTCAATTCATTCACGCCAACATGGACTATGACAGAGTCATGTTGTCGACAGACTTGAGTGCATGGGTGATATGGCAGATTCTGGCACCTGACAAACAACTAATGATGACTTTCTCCTTATCCAGCCTGGTGAGGAGCACATCTGTGTGTCTCACAATGGAGTCTCCTATGACTAATATGTTGGGTTTATGTTTAGGCCTTAGTGGCTGTGAGACACAGCTGTGTGGATTATGGGTGGTGTGTGATGTGGTGGGCAGTGGAGTTTGTGTGTTGTTTTTGCCACGGAGGTCTCTTTCATTTGGGTATGTTTTTGTTGAGGACCTCCACATATGTAGGTGTGTGTTGTGTAGGTGTGGGTGGTGTTTGAGGTGTGGTGCTTGTGTTGACAACCTTCTCAGTGCCAGATAAAGTGGCTTGTGAGGGACAGAGCATAGACTCTAGGTTCTTAATGTAATTGCAGCTCTCAAAAATTGTGTACCTAGGTGGTAGTAGTAGATGGTTGTCCATGTACACGAGGCAGTTGCTACTCTGTCTTAGGATGCCCATATCAATCAGACTAGCAGGAGAAACCATAGGGAATTGTCCATCCATATTTGTCAGAATCTGAGGGAGAGAGGCCAGAGAGACCTACTGGGGTAAAGGGGAGAATGCCAAGAAGAGTACTACGAGATGATCACACAAGTGCTACTAAGGAATGGGTTAAAATAAGTGTAGCTCTAGTACGTGATGTACAAACAAGCCCAAACCAGCTCAAATGCAGGGTTTAAATACCACAAAAAATAGAAAATTCTAGTAACACAGAAATCTAGCCTCTTTGCCTGGAAATGTGTTAAAGATGAGGAACTACACTGTTGGGATACAGCTGCATCTAAGGGAAAAATTGTTAAAATTATCTGTCCAGCTATGGCACACAATTGTGCGGCAGTCTGTGGTACTGGGTGATGAGCAAGCAAGCAGAAACTCAATCAAGGGTTAGGGATTAAATACCAGAAGGTTAAAACCTAAAACAACTTTAAAAAGATCTCAAAAAAACCCAAATGAGGTGCTTACTCCAAGCCCTAGACTAGCCAACCTTTACCAGCCAGGGACCAATCAGCACAATCCTCTCACTAGAGTGCAGAAGGGCCCTTTCTAATCCAAGGTGGCCTGGAAAATGTACTCAGAACAAACAGCCACAACCAGGGTAGCCAGACGTCCCTATTTGGGCGGGACTGTCCTGAGATCAGCAGCCTGATTCCGAGTCCCGCCCTGCTGGTTTAAATCCCGGCCAGCCTCCACTTTGTTTTTTTTTTTTGGGCATATGGGCCAATCAAAAATTGCTAAACACGGAGCTTCTTGTATTCCGCATTAAACACGAGAAGCTCCGTGTTTAGTGCAGAGCTACTGAGCTACTGTTCTTTAATGTGGAACTGTGTTTTTTTTTTTTTTTTTTTTTTAGTCTTCACTTGCCAAGAGAGACCTTACTTTTCTTTTTTTCCCTACCTGGGGAGGGGGCTGGAAATCTGGCAACCCTGGACACAACAAACAAACTACCAGGCCCAGAAACAACAACCTTGAGTCTGGACTATGCTACACTCTTTTAGGCAGAAAATACTATGGAAATGTTTACCACAGCAGAAAAACAGCAGTGAGACACTAAATAAAAGTTTTAAACAAAAAAAGAACAAGGAGACTGTAGAGAAGGCTTTTACCTGCAAATAAATCAGTTGTATGATACACTCCTTGGCAGGAAAATCATAACAAACAGATACTTAACAAATGGAGAAAAATTCCATTTATTACCTTTCAAACAGTGGACATGGCTAAAAAAGCTTTACAAACAGTGAAAACATTAACTAAAATCATTTAACAGGCCTAGTAAGTCAGACAGTTGCAATACAACAGTGCAGTAATAAAATACAGTAAAAAAATTGGCAGCAGACAATACAAAGTACAATAAATTATAAGAATAAACAAGAAATAGTAAAAATAAGCAATAAACCAGGCAACTGCTGGTGGTTAGGAAGCTCAGAAGCCTCTGGTCATCTGAAATCTAAGCCCGAAGTTGTGGCTTTACCCTCCTCCATTCAGCTCAGTATGTTTTGTGCAATTCTCAAGATTTAAAATGAATTCCTGACCATGTACCATGCATGCTAGCTGAGCTTATTGATTCCAGTTCCTTTACTGTTATGCTTAAAAAAGAGATAAACAGAAAGAAAATGAAATGGTGTGTCTGAGAGGCTTCTAATATCCCTTCTTACATCCTTGGTGGGTGCACGTCCCTGCTCCTAGCGCCCTTACCACCATGAAGCTTCCCTAACTTCTGCCCATTGTTGAACTTTATATTCACCCTACTGGTCGTGGAAAGAAAACTGGCGCCTTGTTCAGTAAAGGACCTGTTCTACCCACTCCCTGAACTATCTCCACAAACTAAAGGACTATTGAAACTTCCCTAACTTCTGCCCATTGTTGAACTTTATATTCACCCTACTGGTCGTGGAAAGAAAACCAGCGCCTTGTACAGTAAAGGACCTGTTCTACCCACTCCCTAAACTATCTGTACAAACTAAAGGACTATTGAAAGTATGTGTTAATAGCTCTTTTGCCATTTCCATACCTCTGCTAGGTGGTTAGGAATTGCTCTGTACCTGGTGTTGCAGCTGCCTACCCACCCACCCCCACATCACCACACACTCTGTATTATAATCTGGCCCTCTTTTTTGCCTTTCTCCCAGAGTTTTAAGCTCCTCTTTCTGCTCTTTTCTGCCTTTCTCCCTGAGTTTTAAGCTCCTCTTTCAGCTCTTTTCCGCCTTTCTCCCCGACTTTTAAGCTCCTCTTTCAGCTCTTCCCTGCTTGGATCCACCGCTGCCCTGAGTCATTTTACCACAGCTGGCCACTAGATGGCAGCCTTTACCTAATCTTCACTTCTTGCCCTGGTGTAGCACCTCCTATCCTTTCTAGTGTAGTTTCCCTATATCTACTTACCTCTTTTACTCCTTTAAGAATGTTTTCTGCTTCTTCTACTTAACATCTCTGTGATTTTTCTCTACTCCCTCTGTGCCTACTCTACCGCAAGCTTACTGCCTGTTTTACTGATTGTTCCTATCCTGACTCTTACCTTTGGCTCTCCTCTGCCTAGTACACCTTCCCTTACTCTGTCTCCCTCTCCTTTTTCTTTTGTACCCTTCTCCTTACCTATGCCCTACTGATCTATACGATCGCACTGTTTCTTTTTTTTCTTGCCTCCATACTTTTACTCCCTCCTTATGAATGACCTGTAGCTCTGTTAGCACTTGCAATTTCGACCCACTGATATCTCTAGGTACAGGGCTGCAAATCCGGGCATTACCTGCATTTACCTACAACAAAGCCCCTCCCCTCCTGCACCTACATCCGCCCCAGAGGTATCAAAATCACCCTGTTACATGGCGCCATCTTTAGTCCCATTTTACATCCTTGGCGGCTGCACGCCCCTGCTCCTAGCATCCTTACCACCAGGAAGACATGATATTGTAACTAACTGCGATCTTATTTCTAAATTCTAGTAGGTCATTAGTGCACCTCAGCTATCTTGCTATGTATTTTGAAATTTGATATTTCTAACTATTCATGTGATCTACTGTATAATGTGTTCACAGTTATAATGCACTACTTGCAACTTAAATATAATGTTCATGCTACTACTATGGAACTGACACTGTAGATACTGGCATTATAGTGAGTAAACTGCTGTTTCCTATCAGTTGTTGTTCTGACCTACGTCTACTAAACCAGCGCAGACCCTTATTGAATATTGTGGCGTACTTACCTTTCTAAGTACTTTTTTGCCTTTCCCACCAATGCCGAATTTAGCAAACTAAGCTTATCAGTGTCTATAGCTTAAGCTCCTGCCTAGTTCCATCCATAGCCCTAGTGGTGTTTCTATGCGGTGGCACTGCTGATGATACCAGTTGTAAATGGCTAGGCTTTTGCTTAGCACTGATTTTCATGAAGCGGTATTTTTTCAGCTTGGAAAACCTGGAAACTGCTAAACTGTTAGAGTAAGCATTTCTTTGAGCATTACATCATTGTGCCTATTCTTGGGTTTACTTGGAAAAGTGTTTATTCCCTGCCTATTCTAAGCCATAGTGTCACAGCATACGACTCTCTCCTTCAAACTAGTGCAGAGTGAGCGTTAATTATTTTTCCCCACAAACACTATTTGTATCTGTATTTAGTCTTACCCCTCATAGGCTGCAATAAAGGCTAAAGGCTGCAATAAAGGCTAAAGGCAACATAAAACAAACTTTAAACTAGTGCAGAGTGAGTGTTAATTATTTATTCCCTGCCTATTCTAGGCCGTAGTGTTACGGCATACAACTCTCTCCTTTAAACTAGTGCGGAGTGAGCATTAATTATTTTTCCCCACAAACACTGTTTGTATCTGTATTTAGTCTTACCCCTCATAGGCTACAATAAAGGCTAATGGCAACATAAAACAAACTTTAAACTAGTGCTGAGTGAGCGTTAATTATTTTTCCCCTCAGACATTGTTTGATTCTGCTTTTAGTCTTACCCCTCATAGGCTACAATAAAGGCTAAAGGCAACATAAAACAAACTAGTGCCAGTGAATACCCCATGTACTTTTCGGCTGTATTGTAGCTAACTTGTCTAGGTGTCCTGGATTTTTGGATGTTTGTCCGAACAAATTTCTACTCTGCAAAGATTGAATGAAAAACCATAACTATAAAGGGCAAATGGCTTGTGCTCGTGGTTTTACTATATAAACGAGGTTTATATTGCATAAACATCTATTGCAATCTTCCAATAGTCCTGCTCCCGGCCGATGACTAGACTAAAGGTTTTCACTGAGCTTATCTGTTAATTGTTTTACTATCCTAACAGTTGATATTGTGTTATTATGACCCTGGCTCCCCTTAGTTAGTGCGTTGAGGTAAAACGCTTAGATACTCCCTAGCCTGAGTGCTACTTTTATATTGTTGGTGACCTACTCATGCGGTCTACAATCTATACCTTAGTAGCTACATTCATCTCTGTGTAGCATGTTCACATTGAATTCCGTTAGCACTTGAACTGCGTTGTTAATACTTTTGTTGCATTTCTATATTACCTACACTGCATTTGTACGTAGTTCCTGTTAGATGTGCTGCATTGTTAATACTTTTGTTGCATTTCTATATTACCTACACTGCATTTGTATGTAGTTCCTGTTCGATGTGCTGTGTTGTTAATACTTTTGTTGCATTTCTATATTACCTACACTGCATTTGTATGTAGTTCCTGTTAGATGTGCTGCGTTGTTAATACTTTTGTTGCATTTCTATATTACCTACACTGCATTTGTACATAGTTCCTGTTAGATGTGCTGCGTTGTTAATACTTTTGTTGCATTTCTATATTACCTACACTGCATTTGTACGTAGTTCCTGTTCGATGTGCTGCGTTGTTAATACTTCTGTTGCATTTCTATATTACCTGCACTGCATTTGTACGTAGTTCCTGTTAGATGTGCTGCGTTGTTAATACTTTTGTTGCATTTCTATATTACCTAGAGTGCATTTGTATGTAGTTCCTGTTAGATGTGCTGCGTTGTTAATATTTTTGTTGCGTTTCTATATTACCTGCACTGCATTTGTATGTAGTTCCTGTTAGATGTGCTGATTATTCTCATTCCAATATTGATTAATGTTTTTTTTTATGTTTTATTTTGCATATAAATGTGGAAAGCTGTGTTGAGACTGTGATTACAATACTATAGTTATTGTTTTCTGTGCTTGCTTTGTATTTCATTACTCTCCTTTCTACAACTTCTCCTTTAGCTTCCCTAACTTCTGCCCATTGTTGAACTTTGAATTCACTCTACTGGTCGTGGAAAGTAAACCGGTGCCTTGTACAGTAAAGGACATGTTCTACCCACTCCCTGAACTATCTCTACAAACTAAATGACTATTGAAAGTATGTGTTAATAGCTGTTTTGCCATTTCCATACCCCTGCTAGGCGGTTAGGAATTGCTCTGTACCTGGTGTTGCAGCTGCCTACCCCCCACCCCACCACACACTCTGTATTATAATCTGGGCCTCTTTTCTGCCTTTCTCCCCGAGTTTTAAGCTCCTCTTTCAGCTCTTTTCTGCCTTTCTCCCCGAGTTTTAAGCTCCTCTTTCAGCTCTTTTCTGCCTTTCTCCCCGAGTTTTAAGCTCCTCTTTCAGCTCTTCCCCGCCGGGATCCACCGCTGCCCTGAGTCATTTTACCGCGGCTGGCCACTAGATGGCAGCCTTTACCTAATCTTCACTTCTTGCCCTGGTGTAGCACCTCCTATCCTTTCTAGTGTAGTTTCCCTATATCTACTTACCTCTTTTACTCCTTTAAGAGTGTTTTCTGCTTCTTCTACTTAACATCCCTGTGGTTTTTCTCTACTCCCTCTGTGCCTACTCTACCCCAAGCTTACTGCCTGTTTTACCGATTGTTCCTATCCTGACTCTTACCTTTGGCTCTTCCCACTCCGTTCGCCCTACGGGCTCACTCCGCTCCCCTACCCTGCCCCCAATTCTCACCCGCCCCCACTACTCTTACATTTATACCTAACCAATCCCCTACCCCTTCTCACTCACCAATTATTTCCTACTATCATAACTTAACCAATCAATCTTCTCCACTCTCTGCCCCTCCCTCTTGAACTCCAACTCCCAATCACAACCTCCCCTACCCCATTCCAACTCTACATACACTCATTGTCCACCTCATCTAATACTCTCCTATCTGCCCCACTAATTTCTCCCTCTAATTCTCATCCACACCACAACCATGACATATCTTATAACTCAAACAGTTCAAACCCTATTTATCTTCTTTCTATTCTTACTCCCCTTATATCATGCTATCTCCTACCATTCTAATCTACTTCACCACTACTACCTATTCAACCCCCACACTCCCACTCCTCCTCATCCCACTATAAAACATTTTCACAGTATATCCGCCTCCCTATTCTAACCCAACCTCCTCCACTACTTCACATTAAAGATTGTCCCCCTCCAACCTACATACCACAAACATAAACTAATTCCCTACCATCCACAACTATTAAAAACCAGCTCTAAAATGTCACTACCCTTCCTCAAATTCCTCTGCTTAGCAGGGGGCATACATCCAAACCCAGGACCAAATTCTTCCGCTTCTCCAATCCCTACTGTTGCTAGCAATAAAACTAGCCACAAACACCTCAAATTCTTCACCTTGAATGCACAAAGCCTAAATAACAAAGTGACCCAATTCCATGCCTGGCTCAACCATAACCTACCCGATATTGTAGCCATTTCAGAAACTTGGCTAAAACCCCACATCTCTGATTCTGAAATCCTACCTCCGGGGTTCCAAGCCCTGAGACATGACCGCTTAAAAAGAAATGGGGGCGGGGTAGCCTTAATTTACTCTAACTTGCTGTCCATATCTCCCTACCCTAATCCTATCCCTCCATTCAACAATGCTGAACTAGTCATAGGTCTTCTAAAACTAAATAACCATAAAAACATATGTATAATTGCCCTCTACATCCCCCAGGTAATGTCATCTCTACTCTTAAAGAAATCCTCCTCTGGACCTCTACCAATATTAAACTTGAAACCTTCATACTTGGAGATGTATCCCACTATATCCATCAGTCTATTCAACTTTACCCAACTAACTAACACTATCACCAGACCTAACAAAACTAACCCGCCAGGTACAACTCTAGACTGGATCCTAGTAACCGACCTCAACAAAGTCATAGACTATGGCACTACTCCTGACCCTATAGGTGACCACTTGTTATCTTTCATCCACAGAGCTACTCACTCCTCTCCTCACCTACACCAATATGCCCACACCCATAACCTCACAAACCTCAACCCCAGAGCCTTCTTGGATGCCCTAAAACAAACAAACTGGATCCCACTAAAAACATTGCCACTAGACAATGCCGTAGAATTCTTCAACTCTACCTTCTTAAGCATCCTCAACTCCCTAGCTCCTCCAAGAACAAGGAGGGTCAAAACTAAGTACACCCCTTGCCTAACCAAAGACACCAAAAAACTATTGCTACAAAGGGACAAATGTTGGAAAACCTACCACCAAAATAAGCTGCCAGAAACTCTACTTAGATATAAACAACTTTGTAACCTTGTTAAAAAACATATCATTAGAGATAAAAAGTCTTACTATATTAAACTCCAGTCCAACCAGTCTAACAACCCCAAACATTTCTGGAACTCAATCAATTCTCTTCTCAAACCAGGTACCAAAAATAACCCCTGCCCAGACCCAAACAAATCTGACTCTGAAATAGCCTCCCTATTCAACTCCTTTACCAACTCCATCGCTGACCTGACCAAAACCTTCCCTAACAACAACCCACTCTCCCAACCCATCCAATCTTCCACACCTCCTACACAACTCTCTGCCTCCAATCCCCCACCTATATTTGAACTTACAACCATCTCTACCTCCCTCATAAAAAGATTATCCTCTAAATTATAATCTTGCACCAATGCCCCTGACAATATTCCTTCTTCATTCCTAAAAATAGCCACAGACAGTATTGCTCTTCCTGTCAGAATCTTAATCAACAGATCCATACAGGAATGTTATGTGCCCAAACTATGGCGTGCTGCCTTTATCCTACCTCTCCAGAAGGGAGGCAAAAACAATAGCATCTCTAATTTCTGCCCTATAGCTATCCTCTCCCCTATCTCTAAAATCCTAGAGAAATGTATCCACCTACAGGTTATGCCATACCTAGCCTTACATCAACTAATTACTCCAACCCAACACGGATTCTGATCTGACCATAGCAATACCACTGCCCTGCTCTCATTCTTAGACACAGTAAATCTAGCCCTTGACTATGGTAACATTGCCTCTACAGTCCTACTAGACCTGTCCAAAGCATTCAATACCATTTCCCACACCCACCTCTTAAACCACCTCTTTAACCTCCATCTCTCCAATAATTCTTTATCTTGGTTCTCAAGCTGCCTCTCTGGTAGGTCTCAAGCCGTGAAATGGGGGAAGGGCACCTCCTCCTTCCTTCCAACCCCCACCGGGGTACCTCAGGGATCTATACATAGTCCACTGCTGTTCAACATCTTCATTAATGACTTCCACAAAGCCATACCCAATACGAAAATTGTACAATATGCTGACGATTCCACTATAATCTGCTGCGCCCCCACCCTCCCTCAGCTACAAATAATAACCCAAACTGCCTTCTCCTCCACTGAACAATGGATGCTCCAAAACCACCTCTCACTAAATGCCAACAAATCCAAAATTCTGTTATTCTCTCCATCAAAAGCCTCCCCTCTTGATAAACTTTCTTTCCAAATTGTAAGCCACAACAACACTGCCTTAGAGGTCTCTCACTTCGCTAAACTTCTTGGGGTAACTATTGATGAACACCTAAAATTCGACACCCACATCCAGCAAAACTCATATTAAACCTGGTCTGCTATACAGAAACATCCACTTCCTTTTCCCTCCCACCAGACAAACCCTTGCCACTACCTATCTGCTTCCTTCACTTTCATATGTTGCTCCTCTCCTATCTAACTTATCTGCATCTCTCTCCTCCAGACTGGAAATCTGCTATAATAACATTTCTAAATTTGCCACCAGAGCCAAATTCTCCTCCCATCACTGTACTGCCCTTCATTTGTTAAACTGGCTTGAACTCCCCAACCATCTAAATTATCTCCAAATTACTACAGCCCATAAACTAATTTTCCAACCTACTAAGTGCCCAGCCCTGTCCAATATCCTCCAACCATACTCCCCTCCAAGATCTCTAAGATCATCCCACCAAAACCTAACCACTGTCCGTAAACCCAATCGTCCTGCTGGGCAGTATCTGCTATCCTTTTCTTTAGCTAAAAAATGGAATTCCTTGCCATCCTCCCTAAGGACTTGTGAAAGCTTTGACACCTTTAAAACTCTTCTACACTCCTACCTTACTTCCAAATGGAAATGCAACTGCTCTCTCCCCACATAGCCTCATACCTCACTCTCCCTATAAACCTCTCTCTAACTCTGAGCCTAAACCTAACCTGACCTAACAGTAAAAGTAATCACCTGTTCAACCCTCTTCTACCTCCACCACCTCGCTCTCTTTCACTTCGCTTTCCCCCTCTTTCCCAGTTGCCTTTTTCTCCTTTACACTTCAAATACCTCCTAACCTGTGATCATACTCCCAGTCCTCAGCTAACCTGTGATCATACTCCCAGTCCTCAGCTAACCTGTGATTATACTCCCAGTCCTCAGCTAACCTGTGATCATACTCCCAGTCCTCTGCTAACCTGTGATCATACTCCCAGTCCTCAGCTAACCTGTGATCATACTCCCAGTCCTCAGCTAACCTGTGATCATACTCCCAGTCCTCAGCTAACCTGTGATCATACTCCCAGTCCTCAGCTAACCTGTGATCATACTCCCAGTCCTCTGCTAACCTGTGATCGTAGTCCCAGTCCTCAGCTAACCTGTGATCGTACTCCCAGTCCTCAGCTAACCTGTGATCATACTCCCAGTCCTCAGCTAACCTGTGATCATACTCCCAGTCCTCTGCTAACCTGTGATCATACTCCCAGTCCTCAGCTAACCTGTGATCATACTCCCAGTCCTCAGCTAACCTGTGATCATACTCCCAGTCCTCAGCTAACCTGTGATCATACTCCCAGTCCTCTGCTAACCTGTGATCATACTCCCAGTCCTCTGCTAACCTGTGATCATACTCCCAGTCCTCTGCTAACTTCTTTAGCTAAAAATATAATCTGCAATGACTTATTCCTGTACTTTACCTTAAAATTACTTTCTGCACCCTCAACTTCTTCTATAAATCCCCTGTTCCTACTCTATATCATACCTTCATAAATACTCGACACTCTGAAACCATATAACTTATGATGTTCTCTGACTCTTAATCATGTTTGATTTGTGTTTCTCTTTACTTTGACTGTAACTTGCTCGGGGGAGATTGATTTTGGATCTGCACTGTAAAGGTGACTTCCTGTGCCTTACTGCCGTTCACGCATTAATTAATGTTGCACATCGATGTCATTTGTTCAAAGTGTCACATCCTTATTTTTTGGTGGATTTTCTTCTGTTATTCTGCAGTGATTTCAATTGCCACCTCCACATGGGTCCTTTATGATCAGAAAGGGATATTAAGTTTAGTTTGGATCTCCTTCATTTGGCTTCCTTACGCATCAGAGGGAATGATGATTTTTCTTACTTTCATGGGGATGTTCGTTCTGCTATAGACTATTGCTGTTTTTCACCCTCCTTCGCCTGTTCCAGCTGTGCTTATGACCTTGTCAGTTTTACTGACCCCAAGGCTTTATCCTTTATGTTCCAGTCTTCCACTTCTTCTTATAAAGGCAGAGGTTTACCACATTTTGTGGCTCCTTGGATGTTTACTGCCACTTGGAAAGAAGAAGTGCATGAGTTGTGGACAAACCATTTAACGCTTTTTGCTCTCTACCCTTCTTACTGTCTTTAGTGGCTGGATTTCAAAGCTAAATATACCTCTTGTTATGCTTGGTTTGCTACACAGCATTACTCATTAATGAAGAAAAAGTCTTCTACTGCCTATCTGGGTTTTAGATCTACTGTGGGTGTCAACAATGATCTTGCAATCATGCACTTATGGCAGCTCTTTACTTGTAATGTTGCAAGGATTTGAACTGATTTATGGAATCTAGCTCATTCATTAGGAGGACGTGGTGAACAAGTTTTACCGTACATTGGTAAGAAAGTGTTAGGGAAAAAAACTTATATGCACAACCTTCTACAGCTGGATGGCATTGAAGCCAGGGACAAAGGTTGTATTTTACAGGATGTGCATGATTATTTAATGTCTCTTTACTGTGGTAAGATCATGCAGCAGACTGCCTGGTCCATTCCTCCTATGCCAGATGCTTTTTGGGCAGCCCTTGATGCTCCTATCACTCTGCAGGAAGTTAACATTTCTGTATCTTCTCTTGCTACTCGCAACAGGGTTCATGGACTTGATAGACTACATTTCCATTTCTATTGCTCACTCACGGATGAATAGCTGTCCTCACTTGTGCATCTTTTCAATGAATGGTGGCCCTCTGGCTTTCAAGAAAGAGAGTTTTTGGACATTGCCTTAACATTTATGTGGAAGAAGGAGACCACTGTGTTTTGCCTAACTGGTGACCTATCTCCCTTTGCAATAATGACTACAAGCTCTTTTGCAAGGTTCTTCAACTCCAGCTGTGTTTTCGCATGTTATTTTTACTGGACGCAGGCACATACGGCATTTCAGGGAAACATATCACTGATCTCTTGCAGCTCCTGAAATCGAGTTTTTCTTATGTTACCGCCTCTTCCACCACTGTGATTTTGTCATGCGATTTAACTAAGGCTTTTGATAATGTCGATCATGGAGCTTTGACATCCTTGCAGCTTATGGCTTCGGCCCTATTTTTTGGTGATGTATCGCATCCATTTATTTAGCAACCATGATCACTTCTGTTGTTAATGTCTGGACTGGGGCTACCATCAACATGAAGAATGGCATTTGGCAGGGCTGTCCTCTTAACAGTTGTTTTTTCACTCTTGTTGTTGGAGCCATTTTTTTCAAGGTGAGAGCAGAATTTTGTTTGGCTCCTCCTTCCTTTTCATGTGCTGGTGTCCTTGTTCCTCAATTCTTTTTTTATGCTGATGATGTGATGATTCTTGCTGAATCTGACTCAGTCTTGCTGAAGCTGTTCGTATTTTTCAAGATTGCCTTTTCCTTTGTTGGATTTTGGTGAACCTTTCTAAATTGCAAGGTTATGCTCCTTTCCACGTCACTCCAGTGCAGTGCATCATCTTTTCAAGTCAGGGGACAAACATCCTAGGGGTTCCATTTGGGCTGCCGGATTTCATATCCACTGTATGTGATTTGATTCTCACAAAAGCCTGTAATTGCATTTCCTTTTGGCATACCTTCACCCTTTCCTACATGAAGAAGGTTTATTTGTTGAATGAGACATTTCTAAGTCTTCCAGGCTATGTGTTTTCTGTGTACTTCTTTCCTCTTGCATGGGCATCGAGACTTATGATGGCAATTTTTCAATTTTTGGGGGGAACAGTCCTCACTCCTATTAGAAGGGGAATCCTCTTCTCTCCACCTCAAAGAATGAGATTATCCCTGATTCATCATGCTTTATTTCTGCATACCATGTTTTTCTTTCCAGTCCTATGGCATCTACAATCTCCGAACCTCTTCTTATTGGGTCGACTTTTGCCAGCCACAACAGGCCAGTTCTGGCCTACCTGCCTTTTGGGTAAAAGGAGTCAGTTGTTACCAGATGCTGAAGACCATGATATACAAGCGATATTATTATGATGGAATGTGATGTTAACCTGGTTACCGCACTCCAGATAAAAACAGCGCAATGCCCTTCTTGAGACTTTTCACTGTATTGATAGCTTTTCTGGATATTCGATTTGGAGACTTCATGGCTTACTTTCCAAGAAGAAGCACTATGTGAATTTACCTCAGTTAAAGGATTTTGTATGGAGATGTTCCCTGAACAAGTTTCCTACCAGGGCCTCATTGCTTTTCCAACCAATGAACTTAAGGGTATGCTTCACACCTGACTGTCATGGCTTAGAAGATGCTTCCCATGTCTTTTTGGATTGTAAGCGAATATCTGGTTTCTTGAAAGGAATATGACGATTTTTTTCTACTAGTCATTTGTTCCCCTGTTACTCTAGAAAGGTGCCTATATGGAAATTATGAATGTTTCTGGACTCCTGCTGTGGCATAGGCAGATTTTGACTTGGTTTCTGCCATGCGTATCTTATTGGCTGCACGTTGTCACAAACTGAAAACCACCAGGACTTTCCAAGTTCCAACCATGTTGACACAACTTAGACTGTGGTTACCACATACAAACTGCAGATGCTAGATTGTCTTCTAATCACTGTTTTCAATATTTCAGTTATTTATTTATTTATTTATTTATTTATTTTTTGTGTGTTTAGCTTGCTTTACTAGTCTATTCCTGGGACTGACATTGCTCTTGTGGATTTATGGTCTTGATATTTCATTCTCATTTCTTAGTGTTTTATACTTTTCTTGTCTGATGCCTTTGCTTGTGCTTTCCTTCAATTGGTTGTTAATGTATTCTAACTGATTTATGCAAGTGCGCCATGTTTCTTAATGTGTTGTTTTTGTTCTTTAATAAAGTTGTGGATTTCTCCACTCAGAATGTTCGAAGTTTTAAAACTGTTATCATATGGTCTGAGCTGTATGATGTTCGAAGTTTTGAAACTTTGGTAATCCAATAGGGACCTATATGTATATATATATATATATATATATATATATATATATATATATATATATATTTTTTTTTTTGTATTGATATACAGTATATGGATGAATATGTGTGTATATATATATATATATATTTATATATATATATATATATATATTTGTGTATATATACATACATATATATATATATATATATATATATATATATATATATATATATATATATATATATATATATATATATATATATATATATATATATATATATGAGTGCAGATAGATATAGATAGATAGATAGATATAGATATAGATAGAAATAGAGTTGTTGAGTCTTGGCTTCTAACAATACTATACAATGGATTTTGCCATGTTAATGCTTGAGCCATGCAGTGCACTGATACTAAATTAATGGCATCAACACTGGCACTTCAGTAAGAAAACCCACATAGGCAAAAGGCTGCCTAAAAAGAGTGCAATATGTGATGTATCTGAAAAATGTCTGACTTAATTGAAACTACATAAATAAATAAATAAATAAACTATCATTTTCTAATATAAATCGGCAATGCATGCATTTAGATTCAACTGTGCCTCGACTGAAGCCTGCTTATTATAGCAATTACGGTTCCCATGGAAATGATACACAGTTAACAGAGGAGGGATTACATATATTGCAGGGTTCAGTTGATCTGTATCACAACTGCTCCAGTAGTCTGGGAAATAAACATTGGACTGACTTTTGTTTCTAAGTAATACATAGTACTGCTTCCTTAGGCTACTGTCTCCTTCACTTTCCTCAATTCATATACAAATTGGTGGCACTAATAATACATATTCCAATCTGTCTTTTAACCAGCATATTACATGCAGATGCCAATGGCTTTGTTGGCTATGCATGGGATCATCATCTGCCTTTGAAAAGCTCTCTTACTGCCATTCTTCCACCCCTAGCTTACCTCTAATTAACACAGGTTACTTGTTTTTATATATTCCAGAAGCTAATTTTTAAGGTATTATAAGACACTCAATTCCTCATCTTACTGTTTAGTATACTGTGTATTCTACAACACAATAGCTCTGTTTTCCCGCCTTTCTCGACTA
>NC_056733.1:1236262640-1236294280 GCF_019279795.1 Protopterus annectens | reverse complement strand
TTGGGGGACTTTCCCAAAAAGGGGCTTTTTTTTCCCATTTGGGGGAAGGGCAAAACGAAAATACCCCATGTTTGGGAATTTTGCCAAATAATTTTTGGGCCGGGTTGGAGTACTCCCACAGTTTACCCCAAATGGGAAAAAACGGGGGCCCAAACACAACACGGGTTGTACCAACCAATTTGGGCCAAAAGTTAGACCATAAGGAGGGAACCTGGGCATCATTACCAACATGCTGTTACTGTTGTTACCGAGACACATATTGTGAACATATAACAATGCATGTTACACCTGTACTACATGGTTGTGCACATATAACAATGCATGCTACACCTGTACTTCATGGTATGTCTGGTGCATGTCAACAGTACACAACCAATGTAAAATACACATCTCTCACCATTCTTACACAACTAACGTAATATACACTTCTCTCACTAGTCGTACACAACTAATGTAATATACACATCTCACTATTCTGTTCACCCTGTGCATCAGACCATTTGAGCATGTCCCTGCACCGATGGTGTGGATGACAGGGATGCGGCACAGGCTTCATCATATGCACAGGGTGATACTGTGTGCCAGGAGCGTAGGCTGCACCAATGGGTGACATCATGTGTGTGGGTAAGGGCCGGTGATATGAATGAACATGTCTGTTCAGTATGCATGTGGGTGTTGTGGTGCCCTACAGATGTGTTTGCTGTGTGCGTGTATGTGTGCACACAGTTCTGCCTTTTGTGAGGCCTACACAGGGGTATTATTGAAAGCTCCAGATTGTACAGACCAGGTTATACAGCCACTGTGTCCGGCCAAGGCCACGTGACCTGTGCCTGCCAGGGGTTGCACGGGCACTACCAGGCGGAGGTACAGATTGGCTACTGTTCGATGACACATGTCCACTGGAACTGTGTCATTGCTCGGAACGTCCAGGGCCACGTCCACATGGCCTGCTGTGTCCTGGTATGGACAGCACAGCACCAGCTGCACTGCTACTGCTACCGGCACTATGGGAACGGGCATGTGATGTGGCATGCTCACGTCGACCTGCACTAGGTGGTGTAGCTGGCCTACGTCCACATGGCCTATGCCTCACTCCTACCAGATGTTCCAGCACAGACAGCTTACACTTGCGGATTGCCATGCCATGGTCAAGGATTCCGACCATGTCACCCAATCGCCTGTCCAGAACATCAGCAATCTGCTGTTGAGCATTTGCCAATGCCTGGATGTTGTCATTTAGGGTACGGATAGCAGCCCTCTGCAGCCTCTGCCCTTCTCTGTTCTGCTGTTCAGCACATGCCTGTGCTGCCATTACAGTCTGGAACATGCGTCTGGTGATACCAGCTGCTGCACTCTGTCCTGCAGGTGCATGTCTGCCAGAGGTCCTCCTACAAGCAGCACTGGCCACATGTCTGTGTGGCACATCTGCAGACATTACACTGACAACATGGTGTGGAGACACACCTTCTGGTGCCACCACACGTTCCTGTTCCACGCTAACAGACGCTGACTGTCCTTCCTCTATGGCCACTGGTGATGTGGTATGTGTTGGCAGCAGAACTGTGTGCAGGGAAGAGGGGGACATAGCTGGGATGGCAACCATTGGCACAGATTCAGCCCCTGACAACCCTGCCTGTACCTCATGTATATGTTTATCACTGCTAGTATCTGTGGGGACACTAACATCAGATGGACTGCAAGAGGGTAACGCACCTACATCACCTGTGAATGCAAAGAAAGACTCTAAATTACAATAGACACAGACACACACACAGACACACACACACACACACACTCACACACACATGCACACACACAAACACACACACACAGACACACACACACACACACAGACACACACACATACACACAGACACACAGACACAGACACACAGAGACACACACACACAGACACACAGACACACACACACACACACACACACACACACACACACACAAAGACACACACGCACAGATACACACACTGACACCCACCATGCATGTGATTTGTCAGACGGCATTCAGCATGCCTGTGATACAGCTGGCAGCATGCAGCTCAGACATTAATAGTGTTAGTAAGCATACCCCCTGGGGTGCACAATACAGCAAGCAGGTGTCATATCAGTAGCCATGCAGTTCACACAATCATGGTAGTATGCATGCATCCCCGTGATACACCATGTGGACCAAAACAGGATAACAGTACACATGGCTGACCTGACCTTGACATGTAATCTGCTGACGTGTGCATTAACATGCATACATGTCTGACACAATGGTGTCCTGACATGTACAGCGTCATAATGGCCATCACATTGCGGTGTTGTCTGTATGCCCTACAGATAGAATGCATGTTTAGCAAATGTGCATGTGCATGGAAGGGTAGTGTGAGCTGTCTACATTGCTCTACAGTGTGAAGTACAGACACTGTGCCATTGCATGGCATCATGAGGCATCTATATTGCTATACAGTGCATAATATGTACACATTGCATAGCCATAACTGCATGCATACCCATGACATAACTGTGGATTGTGACCCATGATGCTGAGGTGTGTACACACCAAACCATGCTGTGTCATGTGACAGGTCACTGGAGGACCTACAGATGACACCCCTGCACAACAACTACAGAGTCTTAGCTGCCTGGCAACCATGTTCACACATAGCGGACTTGTCAATTCACCATGTCCAACATGACATTGCTGTACCACACACACGAGGTGCACAGCTAATGGTGATGTCCTACAGCAGCAAGGGAAATGTACAGTATCTGTGGCCTGATGTGGTGTCAATGTCTGTGGAAGCTGTAGAGGTGACTACTGTCATGCTATGACACAGGCGTGATGTTCAACACATCTTATATGGCAGAAGTCAGTGACACCTCCACTGGCTGTGGACAGGCTGTTAGGATGTCCAGTGTACCACATCAACTGTATAATCGGTCAACTAAGGCTATAATTGGACCATATGTGGACAATGTGAAACAGGGTGTATACACATCACATACACTGTGTGGCTACATATCTCTGGCCATCCCCCATGGCCATGTGAGCACGTATTGGACAAATGTGTGTGATGGCCATCTATCACACATGTCTGTGTTGTCCCATATGACATACGCCCATAGATGTCAGATATGTCACCATCCACAGGGCTATGCAGACAACAGGTTGTATGTGGGGAATGGGTTATAGGATAGTGTGACATTATTGCAGTCAATACACTACGTGTCTGGGACATGCCAGATGGCACATCACAATGTGCGCACCCATTGCAGGGGCATATAACACAATGGTGACTCCTGTGGGCTGCCCATATCACAGCTCACTGTGTGGTACTGTTTGCGTACCACACGTGTTGTTCCAATGTATAGTACATATGCCTCCATTGTAGAACACCTTCACTGTTGTATGCACAGCTGACCACACATGTAGCGATGACAAATACTCTGGTTTCATGTCGGTGTATCATTTCATTTGTATATATTGCACATGGCTGGTCTGTGTGAATGATGGGTGATGCGACCTGTATATCATGAATGGAACGAACATCAGGTTTACAAGTGTTAACTGGCCACATGGCGAATAGATCTATGCTTTTACATGCCTGATACTGATGACAGTCTCACCTGCAATGGACTCATGTCTGTGCGGCACACCAGAGGTACCTGTATAGGGGTGACACAGCAGTATGAACATTATCCATGACTGTATGACAGCCACAGGGTGCACTGTGCATGTTAACACATACGCCTGTACAATAGCATATAG
The DNA here is from genome assembly GCF_019279795.1 of Protopterus annectens. Lineage (NCBI taxonomy): Eukaryota > Metazoa > Chordata > Ceratodontiformes > Protopteridae > Protopterus > Protopterus annectens. The sequence goes on along the minus strand of NC_056733.1, from coordinate 1,236,290,506 downwards.
TATGCACATGTGTGCAGACACAGGGTAGCATACTGTAGTATGCAGCATGTGTGTCCACATACCTTGCATATGTTGTTACATTACATAATGTTCAGTGACACATGCACGTAAATGGGATATAGTAGCCATATATGCAGTACTGACTTACCAGGAAACTCCAGGCTCATTGGTTGGGAGACACCCACCTCCACGATGGCAGATAATGTTTGTGGATGCTGTTCTGAGGGTGTCCCCAGACTTGCCAGTAACTCCTCAGTGTGTGTGAGTGGGGGCTGGGTTGGTGGCCCACCACCTGTTCCACCTTGTTCCCTGGCGATTGCAGTGGCATGCTGTTTTGCATGCCGTATCAGGTCTGTGCAGTGTCTGCGCACCTGCTGGCAGGTGCGGTTATGGCCACCCACATCGTTCACCCTCCTGCGCAGATCCTGCCACAGGTCATTCCGCTGCTGGGCATGCTGTGGCACATGGCTGAACAACACCTCATAGTTCTCATGGAGGTACGGGATGAGGACATCATCCTCTTGGCGGCTGTACGCTGGAAGGTGTGTACGAGGCATTATCTGTAAGACATAATGATGGTGACAGGTCACAGTTTCAGAGATGTAGAGAGATGCAGCTGCACATACATTTCTATGACATCTAGTACATCTGCACAGTTATCTTTGCAAATCACCATGACACTGACATGACTGACGTGTTTGTGTCACACACATGTAACACCCGTTATGCATTGGATATCATCACCATATATGTGTGTCACCTCATTACAGTGTTCATACTCCATGTGAATGCTGTCTTGATGTGGGCATGTCTGTTTGCCTGCACTAGTGTTCTTACCTATCTGCACATGCCTGGATGTGTCCACGGTATTGCTGTTGACCTTGATGCTGTGTATATGTCACATATCAACACAGATACAGCCTTAATGGACTTGAGCAGTGACAATGCACACATACGCATGGAAACCTGTACATGCATGTCTTTTGCCATATACATCTACACAGCACTGTACAGCTGTTCAACATCCTGCCACGGATAGCCTGTGTTGCACATGTGATAAACATGGGATAATGGCTAGTCGGACGTCATTCGCAGGGATGGTTATCAACCATAGCATGTGCGGGCAAGGTTTCCTAGCTGTAACCAACAGCCATTATGCCACCACGAGGTGCATCAGTGCCACATTACTGATCCAGAAAGTTGATACTACATCTACCATGTGGCCATCACACCATGTATGACTGGGATGACATGTGCAGCTTTGACGGACAGGGTTACATGGTATAGCGGGAGTATGTCACATGTATGGCACAGGGATCTGTCCAGCATGTGGCGATCCTAGTATTAGTACTGTGGCTGTCCATGTCGTATGTCTTTCAGATCAGGTTATGGACATGTAGCATGTCCATCATCATGGTGCAGCAAATGTCTTTATGTAAGGTAGACAGCATGCTGCATAGTGGAGGTGAGGATTGTGAAGGCTGATATCACCCATCCACGCATGGCCATTACCCCTTACAGGTGATCCAATATTGGTCACCCCGGTGCTGTATATGCCTGTCCAATGATCTCCGTGCTCATGGATGGCACCCTGTCATGACATGGGTACCTCGTATGACTACCTATGGGGCCTGGAGATGTCACCAGGTCAGGGAGGTGTACTGCACAGCCTAGGTGGTAGTTAATGGGTACAGGGATGTTCACGTAGCGGTGACAATGATGATATCATCCATCAGACTGTGCACATATGTCACACACCTCACCCACACAGCCCATTCCGTATGTTGTTCACAACACTGACACAGCTATTGCTCATAGGTCATGGCCATTCACATCCTTACATACACAGATGCCTAACATTTGTCTGTGTGGTATGGGCTACAATGAGGGTGGAGTACAACACATTAACCCTGTTCTACTGTAGCTGGCACTGGTGTGATGTGCACATGTCACTCTGGCACCTTTTGTAGTTGTGAGTCTGTCAACAGGCCACTGGTGGAACACTCCTGTGACATACAAAGGTATTTGTAATCAAACATCTGTACTGTCTTGTACATCTGTACTGCTAACATCTACAGTGATAATGGTTCATGGACATGCACACCATACTCAGCAGGGTTATAGTGCAGTGCCACCCATTATGACTGTCATCACCACTTGTGGGCTGATATTATCCAACACCCTATCTGTATTGTATGTTCATGCTAGGCACTTGTTCAGAACTTGTGAGCATGTCATGAGCTACTGATTTCTATAGCACCCATTCCACACCATTTCCCACAGGTACACTGGCTGTCCTAAAATTTCCAGCTTGCTTATGGTACAACAGCTGTTGTACACACATAACTCACATATCCTGTGAGACATGGTTGTATATACAGGCATGTCCAACTGTCATGTACCAGTGCTATTGCCTGTCTATATGATGGATATGTCGTACATGTGGTAATAGAGCAATTGCCTCATGTACACATTAAATGCTCGCCTCCCAACATACAACACTACAGCCTGTGGGGGATGCACGTATGCAGCCCTGCTGGGGGTAATGCTGTCACCAACCCTGACTGCACCTGACAGTCATGTTGGGATGTGTAACATTCGCAACACACCTCACACATCACATAGTCTCACATGATCTCCACCACAGGCCACACATACGGGGACAACTCGTGCAGTACCTCTCCATACTCTGTGTAGGCACCAGAGGCAGCCCCCATCACGGAACACACCATCACCAACTTATAGCCCACAGACTCATGTGCCCATCACTTACAGCCAATAGGGTGTTATAACATACACAACACACCAGTCATAGGTGACTCTGTAGGCAGTCACACTGCAGTTCCTCACAGCAGGCTACACAAGGCGATAGTCACTTACATCTTGCTGTCGGGTAACTGGTTCTGCAACATAACCTATGCACCCATGCCACACCTCACCAGGTACAATGTGACTGTCATTCTCCATGTTAGTCTGACTGCCCTGAGATGCCACTTCACAGACTATGTGTGCAGGGACATGCAATAGCTCACCAGTCTTGTAGCCCTGAAGGTGTGGGCCAAGCCGTGGGGAGCATTATGCATTCATCCAGACCCGATACCACTGTACAACGACTGACTGTGTCACTTCAACAGTTGCGTATGCTTCTGCTGTCATTCCACAGGCATCTGGTATCTGTCCGCTTTGACTGACCTGGTCAAACACAATGCTTTGGCACAGATGACCTGCACCTGTCAGCCCTGGGAGTACAGATCACATGTGAGGCTCTTGCTGCTTCTATACTGCCTGTCTTGCAAAGTTTCCAATAACAGTCACTGGCAGAACGGGAACTGGCAAGCAAGACATGGGGTCATGTGACACAATGCTTGCATCTTCCTGTGTGACGCACGCAGGAAAGGCACACCTTATAATGCACCAGTCCAATATATCTGCAGTGACTGGGACCTGCCTCTAGGCTCTGCTGAGCACACCTGCAATGACAGGTTATAGACAGACCATACCTTTCAGGCACACACCTGTACCGGCACACCCACAGCTGAGGTGTTCCCATATCCCACTATGTTGTACACACATCCTGGCTAGTTACTTAGCACAATGCATCAGAGGTGCTCCACGTGCAACTAACTTTGTTCGGAACCGCTATACACATTGTAACCAGCTACAGATTCAACAACACACCCCACGGTTACCAGACCTCATTTGTTGGTGTACTGGACAGTAGGGCTCAGACAGCTACTACTGATGTATGACTGACACTACCCCACACTTAACTGGGATAGCCACTCATGTACCGACACATCCGTGAGTCATAACCTCCACTCGGCTGGATCAACCCATACACACCACCTCCAAGACCAACATTATCCTTGACATGAACACTACCAACATGTGACTGGTGTTCCACACCTGGGGTTATCCCCTCATTGGTGGATTCCGAACATATGCTAATCACCCTTGTTAGCCACATCCCGGCACCACACCCTTCATGGCATACACAGTACATGAGTACTACAACACCTACTACAGACATCTTATGACAGCGGTTGTTGATGTCATGACACCCGTGCAGATGGACAATGCACATACAAATGCTGAAATATACCCCAGTGCACTTCATTAGCACGTACACGACTGCATGAATCATGCTAATCCACACAGAGCCATGATGGTACACACCAGATAACAGATGCCACTCTGGTAGTCATGTTCCATGGACATAATGTACAACAACAGGTGGAGGCTGTTGCACAGTGGTGTACAATCCCATGGGTGGGGTAGCTCACTGGTCAGCCTCGGTAGGGCCACGGGATCCCTCATCACATACTCCATGACTAGCTACGTAAACATTACTGCGACACATTCCGGGGTGTACCACAAGGCATTATGGTGGTATGTCAGTAGTCAATGGCAATACCCACATCTGCTCTCACATACAACAGTCACTCAGGAACATTACAGACCCAGGTGATGTAGGCAACATGCTGGCGGATGGATTCAATGCTAACATTACACCCTCACACTCACTACAGGGCCACAATCCATGCAGGAACATTGGGGTGTCCCTGTGGTCACACCAACACAGTACTAACCTGCACTCTATATGTCCTGGGGCACTGGCCCCATGTCACCATCCAAAGTCCCAGGCTGTGATGTCCACAAACCTCTGAATGACATGTCTCCCCACTAGGCCACCATATTCAGTAATAGCCTTGTATCAGACATTGTGGCCCCTGAATGGCACACAGCAACAGTTATCACACTCCACACAGGTGGCGCCACAATACACGTGTGGGACTGTAGTCCTACACACCTGACTGGACTGTTCTGCACGGCTATGGGGCACATCATCATGGACACCATTCACAGAGACATTGTTGGGCTCCGGTCCTGTGATGCCACCTGGGTTGGACTTGTTAGGGCCAGAGCATGGTTCCTACACCTGGTGGACTCCTTTCATACAGCTACCAGGGTAGTTGATGATGGTACGGGGGTCCACACATCCTGCATTGTCCTCTCATTGCCTTACAGCACCGTTCTCCATTCTGGTATTGACAAAATATACATCCGCCTGCACATTGTACCCTATGTCTCAAGATGTTATGCAACGTGACTCATGGACAGGACACACACAATGAGGGTAGCATACCATAGTACCTACTGCATTTCAGTTACACTTGGCATACCACAGTCCTCAGTCATAGGGCCCCTCATGTTCAGTATATGCTTCCCTGTGGTACAGGCTAGCACAGAGGGACTTTCCCTGCCTAGCTTTACAAACCATGATACTGACTCTATCCATACGGTTGTCACTGTGACAGATACCTGATATGAATATCATGGCCTCAAGCTGCATGAACATCACCTTTGCATTACACCATTCACCCACTGACTATCACATAGGTGGTAGTCCCCTACATGCATGTCACATTGTACATGTTCGTGGTACACACATATGTCACACTCACTCCTGTGGTTACCATATTGCCACTGTGGCATGGATATCCTTCTACCTGGCCACACTTATCTGTACTGGGTGTGTAGCTGGTACATAGGCACCCATTGTACCTCTGAACCAAAGACTTCTACACACATTCAAGGGTACACCACCCCATTTAGGGTGTATTTTACACAACAGCTACAGCTTTACATTCCACAACATTAACACGCCTTAACATTTATTGAGCTCCGACAGTTGAAGTATGTGGCTGAACTACGGACACTACGTCTGTACACATTTGTATACTACATACTCAGGGGTGACCTCTGCTGAACAGACAAGGCCCATGTCCACAACAGTATTAATGGATATACTCCACATACGTGACATAAGCAAAAGCCACTGTGAGCAACATGCCCATGGATATCTGCACACACGCAACGATGAGTGGGATGTGCTTGAGGGTTACATTCCCAAACTGGACACTCACCATGCTTTGGAACATGAGTCCTATGTACATCATGCAGGGACACTTAGTAGCACTGTTCATGTGATACCTTCCTTGGTGGTTGGGGGACACATGTACGCCAGGTATCACTGCAGTGGTTGTACTGTGCAGAGGTGCAGGTAACACATAGCTCTTCTGTGCACAGGACACAACCCTAGAGAGGTGCCACTGGTGTGAACACTGTAGTTGTGCTTACACATACACGTGCCAGACTGCATAGTACCCCACTATGAACCTGTGAAGCTATTACATGTCCTTTGTGCATGGTTACTTGGTAGCCCTTCCATTTAGATTAGCTATCATGCTATTACAATGTCCCGTGCCTACAAGCCATATGTATCATGTTATTGTACATGCCAATAGACGATACCTTTGGTATGCATGATATGCCTGTTATGCTGTGTAGAATATCTGACATATCTACCCACAATACTATACATTACACATATTTTACATAGTATCCCGTAATGCAAAGCATACTTGCACAGCGGGACCACCTTACACATGTCATTATCGTTATATGCCCATACACATGCCTACTGTGACAGTATATCAACATATACTATCCCCTGCTATGGCACGTACTTGTTGGACATACTCTATCACTGACGGCGGGTTGTATGGAATTGTTCTGTTTAAAGTACTCATGTAGCACCCCTTGTGGTGTCTGTGATGTGTACCTTGTGGCCCACTGCTGGATGCACAGTTTCTACAAGCGTAAGTATGCTCAGCAAGACATCACTACATAAATACCTTTTCCCACTTTATGCAGTGCGGACACTTTTAATTAATGCAAACCAGGCTATACATACAGTAAATAATTAATACAAAACATGCCATACATAAACCTACATACCGAGTGTTCTACATACCTTGTTATTGTTCCGGACGTTCGTCTCTATCTCTCTCATACTGCTTATCTCTCTCACACTGCTTAAACAGGTATATGGTATGAGCATACGGTTTGAATGTCTGGCAAGTCATCCTGATATACGTTGATACCTGTAACATGTGGTTTCCTGCTGCCAATTGGTGTTCCTGAGTGACTAATTACTTGCACATCAGCTGTGCAGCTACTCCATTCACCAATTACGCGGCAACAGTGGGGTATAATTGAATTCTCCACTTGGGCATTCCCCATTTGCCCTACCTTCAGGGAGATGGCCTGTATTGTGTTTTGTTGTGTGTAATTGCAACTGCTATGTGTAGAGACAAGTATACTTTGGATTCATGTCCCCCGTGGATTGTGTGTGACAGCTAGAGTATGTGGTTCAACATGTGGGTGTACCTGTCATCCCAACCGTCTGATAACGGACTATTGCAAACAAAACCTGTAGCATCGCCGTTTGTCACATTATACAATGGCTACAATTATGCATGGCACCTTTAATTGTGTCTCTCACAAGGTATGTTGATGGTTCTGCAGATGTAATTGACTGACTGGATGTTTGTGCTGTTATTACGGTCTGTATTGCTATAGTTTCTAGTGTGGGGGATGTCGGTGGGTGTACGTAGCATATACAGGTTTGTGAGGCTTGCATTTCTACATATTCCATATATATGTATGTGGGCTCCGTCCCTAATTAAAGAGCTATCAGTTAATAGACTTATGTTATGGGATTTTACATCAGGCCATTGTTAATTGGTTTCTATATAGTATGCAGGTGAGGTTGATACTTCCATACCTCCAGAATTGCAGCGATATGTAAAGGGATATGTCTAAATGACAGCTATCCCATGTATTTCTGCCCCAGATATTTGCAGTCATTGCGGTTGTGTTGGTAACAGAACCTCTTTGCCATGGGTTGCCACCTTTTCATATGGCCATTGTTGGACACTTGCGGGACACACAGCGGTGTTTACAGGCCGACACATAGCCATGGTCAGTACACAGGATAGCACATACTTTTATCCTCAATACATACCTATTGTTGTGGGACTATGGCTACTTATCATATTGCATGTAACATTTACGTTTCTTACATACAGGCATAACTATTTAATGCAACTATTACATAATATATGGGACATATTAATGTCCTGCAATCTCGGACATTTGCCCTTTGTTATGTTTTATGTCAGAACACACCTGCCCAGGGAGGAGCTGTCCCTCCTAATGTGGGATAGGTGGTAACCGCATGCCTATGGCTAGCTATATCCACACCTACCGTAATGATCTACCTCCGAGTTGGCACTAACAGACACACGATGCAGACACACACACACACACACAATACAGTCACATGGAGACGCACACGGCACCCTCAACACACACATAGACTACGGCACTCTCAAACACAGTTGAACACAGTATCTACGTGGACCACAACACCGACAGCAGTAACTACATGTCCCTTCATATTGTCATGCTATTACCCGCGGTTGTACTGTTCCGGTACTGTGTTCTTTCGGTCTCTCAGCCTCGTGGTTACACGTGTTGGTATGTTACACATTCCATAGTTGGCGGTATCCTATTTATTTGTACCTCCAAGGTGTTATGAATGTTGTTGACCTATCTATATATATTTGCAGATATTGTTGAATCCATATATATCAACATATATCACTCTATCGCCCTTTCTATCTGTATTATATATATATGTATATATGTGTACATATATATATATATATATATATATATATATATATATATATATATATATATATCTGACAGGGAAAGTGACAGGCAAGCTACACCTTTCATTGTGTACTTGTCGGTGTATACTGTTTCCTGGACTCCGCACGTTTGTGTCTGTACCTATCACATTACACACCTGCCATAGGTTAGAGTTACCAGCTGTCCCACTTTGAGAGGGACAGTCCCTCTTTGGGCAGTTGTGTCCTGCAAAATATTTGTAAACATGGCAAATGTGCTGAGATTGTAGGACATACTTATTTCCTATAGTTTATGTAATAGTTGCATAAAACAGTTATTCTGTATCTGAACCACTTATATGTTATAGACACAGAATAAGTAAGTAAACATTACAAGAATAAGCATTTATCTAGGCAAAACAGTGAAGTTCTGATTTTCGTACTGGCTGGGTGTATGTGTCGGCCTGCAGACATCTGACGTATGTCCCACATTGGTCATTTGCAGAGATGGCAACCCTTCCATAGGTAGATCTTGGCTAGCAATAGTGTTAGGTGATTCTATACATGATTGCGTGTTCTACTCCTGGCAGTGGTCGTTTTACCCTTCAGAGCAGGTGCTATTAGTACAGGGATGGATAATGCTTGTTTCACCTGTTCTGGACATCATTGACCATGATCTGCATGATATTCGGAGAACCTTATCCCTGTTTCGCGCATATCCGTTTAGTCGTATTTAAACATCACTTACCAGCAGTGAGCAACGCATATTCCTGCTAACGTGTGCTAAACATGATCTGATGACCTGCATCCGACATGCATTACTCGTGCCTTCGGGATTACATTACATCCCTTGCAGGACATGGGACCGGGAACATGCACGACGGTCACTGCATTTAACACATGGATATCTGGGATATGTACACGTGTTATGTCGCTTTGTACGTGGAATATACTACGGCTGTTACTCCATACTGCACTCACATGAGTAACTCAGTTAGTTTACATATTGATGAGTCCAGTTAATGGTGTGTCCATGTGATGTTTACTGGATGTGCTCCGGCACTGGGTATGTATATCACAGTGAGCCACACACGATACTGTACTACACCTTCAAACGACCGTAGGTGAGGCATGCTGGGGTGACAAATACCTGTCATGGGTACAACCCATGCCTTGACACAGCATCCATGATTTTATTGTGTGGAGCCCCTCATTAACGCAGCAGGGACTCCGTGATGACTGTGTGCAGAACAGTGCCTACACACATGTGCTCCCACGATTGCCTCTGCTCCACTAAGCGACAGTTGGTTACTCGATGTTGTGGCAACAGCGGACACTGTTTGCCCCCTTTGGTGTATGGCCTCTGACAATCGGCCATGTACCTACCAATGTACCTTGGAACCTATACACACAGAACCACCATATGCTGATAGGCGCATGTACTGTTCAGGTGTTGACATTCCGTGTTCCATTAGCTGTTGTATGTACAATGTTTGAGGGTTGCCTATGTAGGATTCACACAGTGGGCCACCTATACATTACAATTTACAGGTGGTCGTGTTTGTGTGCCATCCATTTTACTGTGTGTGCAGGTGTAGAGGTGTGTCAGTCTGTAGGGGCCTACACTGTCAGAGCATGTGCTATACGTTCCCTCTTTGCCAAGGCGTAGGCATATTGGGCATGCCTCCATCTGCCTACTGGGGCTGGCACAGTGTGTTCATGGTCTGAATCCCTCTGTGCCTGTGATGGCCTTGGCAATTGCGGTGGGCTATGAGGGCCTTCACCATTTTGTCCCTGCTGCAGCTGTTTCCGCAGGATCATATTATGTAGCATGGCACATACTATGACGATGTGGGCACACATGCCTGGAGAATACTGCAAGGCTCCACCAGATGTGTCCAAGCACCGGAACCGTGATTTCAGCATCCCAAACACATGCTCTATGATGATTCTGGTTTGTGCATGTGCCTCATTATGGCATTCTTGCATGGGTGTGTGTGCATTTCTGATGGGAGTCATCATCCACGGCTCCAGTGCATAGCCAGCATCCCCCACAAGGTGGCCATGTGGGATGTCCCCCCTGACAAATACCTGATACAGCTGTGAGGCATGCCAGATATGGGAGTCATGGTAGCTTCCAGGGCTGCCAGCACACACATCCATGATAATGCCCTGGGCATTGCACATGACCTGGCAGTTGATGGAGTGAAATCCCTTGCGGTTTATGTAGCGCCTACCATGCTCACCGGGTGGTGACATGATTTGTATGGGCGTGCAATCTATCGCACCCAGTACCTCCGGGTAGTGTGCCACATGGTGGAAGTGATGCATATTGCTGGCCAACTCCTCCTGAGTTCGGGGGAAGTATATATGCTCATTGGCATGTGGTAACATGGCATCCAGGAACTGGTGTAGTACCCCGGATGCCGATGCCTGTGAGATCCCCATTATATCTCCAGTTGGGCTTTGAAAGGTACCTGTGGCTAGTATTCGCAAGCTTACACATACCTTCGTGTCCACTGGGATGGGTTCCCCTCTGTTGTTTCTGGTTCTCAGGCATGGCCGGCACAGCTCCACTATTTGCTGTAAGATGTCTCTGTCCACTCTGTAATGCTCTACTATCTCCTGATCATGTAGCCCCTGGTATGTTACCCTTTGTCTGAACACTCTTCTCCTCTGCCGGGGCCTGCGGTGGTTGTCGGCATCATCCTCCACAACACCGTCAGTCTCTAACACATCCTGATGAATCACAGCTATGGCAGCTCCCAACATGTACATTTTAAAAGTTCCCCGTGTGTTTACACCTATGGTGCAGTGTTTGGGAATGCAAAGGTGTGTGTAGGGTGCTTTCACACTTTATACTATTGCGCTGTGAACACCGATGATGTCATAGGGTGTGTATGTATGATCATAGCTACAGGGTATCTTATGTGTTTTCCTACCGGAACTACTATTGTGGTGCCTTTGGTGTTGAATTACATTTGGCTGCCGTGGATTACCTCTTGACCTTCCCTTTACATTTCTGCATGTTTCACCTACCATTTTCTGGCATGCATCCAGCAGCCTGCTTTCATTTGTACTTTCCTAGACCAGGCTTATCTTGCGTAATGTGTGCTATTGCCGGTCTACTGTCAGTTTGCTTTGCTCTGCTATGACAGATCTTCTTTCTTTGCATTCCAATGCTTCCCCTATCCTGTTTTGCAGGTTTCTGCGAGCAGACTTGTCAGCTGCCGTCGATTGGCTGCTGTGAGGTGATTGGTGTTAATTGCTCATTAATACTCCAATTACCCTACTTCGGCATTTCCTTCTTTTCTTCCCCTGACCTTCCTGTTTGTACTGTTGTTCGCAGCGCGTGCATCCGCTTACCGGGTTTCGGGCACGTTTGCATCCCCTTACACATCCGCTTTTGGCCACCATGTGTGCTCTCAGCTAAACGATTCTATACCTTCCTCCCCACCCCTGTCCTGCAGCTTTGCTTAGCAACGGCCAGGCCAGATTTGCATTGCTCCAATGTGCTTACTGCTACGGTGGCACACCCCTCTGCTGATGTCATGTATCTCCTCTGAGTCACTCCTTCGTGTTATAGCGCTATGCCGTATGGTACAACCTTCATCCGGTGGGACGTTTGCGATACATTATTACCTGCCTCATTTGTATGGCATTGACTACTAATTCATAGTTACCACGCCGAACACTGTCACAGGCCCTTAGCAACCCTTGCACCTTGGTTGTGATGTTCCATGACTACCATTGCGTATTATGGTGTAAACCTGATTTGTATTACATTGCGATTTTATGACATTTTTATATAATTTCTTTATGTTCCTGTTTGCGGACACATGCCCTGCGGTTGTACTGTGCGTTACTGTGGACATGACATTAAATGTTGTTTTTTAGGTGTTGTGCATCTTTTCTTATGCCATTGGCTGTGTATTTAGCCATTGGCATATGTTAACTTTGTAATACATGAGTCTGGTCCGCTTACATAGCTCCGATGTTCTGTTTGGGAAAATGTAAACCGTGTTTTTTGGTTTACATTTCCGTGGGCTTACGCTACGCCTGCACCACTTCATGAATCACTATCTGCCTTCATTTGCATGGTGTGACACTGCACATGGGGTGATTAGCATACCTATGCTGTGGGCTGCGCAGTTCTGGCATACGCCAGTAGTGCACGTGGAATTGGATTGTACCTGAATCGCTCGACGGCCATATTTGGCGTTATTCCATCTATGCTATGCCTGCGCCTGGCGCAAGCTTCATGAATCCCGGGGACTAAGTGAGTCAGATGTGACTCAATAGTATTGGGTGGATGGTCACAAACAGCAGGTAAACTACAAATGTTTTTTTTTCCCATATTATACAAACAAACCTGTATGAGTGACCTTGCTGGCAGGCAACAATGATATAAATGGTTCTTGTAATAGCTATTCTTACCTGTAAACTATTCTATTGTAACGTGTCTCATTTCCTTTTTGATATAAACTGAGGCATACATAACTTATGTGATGGCTTATGTAACCAGTCATTCCTAGGTCTACAGGTAGCTACTATGCTTCTAGTCAAAGAGACAAAAAGCACAGCCCAGTCTTTCAATTTCCCCAAACTGCTGTCTTGTTAAGTGACTTGCTCAAGGTCACACAGTAGGCAATTGGAGCCTAAAGGAATCAAACTTTGTACCATTTGAAGTAGCTCATCAATAGTGCAGATTCTTAATCCTGTGCAATTCCTTTCTTCTTTTCTTTGTGAAGTACATATAATAAAAAAAGGGGAGATCATGCCAATTTTTCTTTTGGTTCCTTTCTTTGTTTCACTAGTGACTATACTTGACACATGAGTGAAGCCTATCCATACACCAAGCCTGGATTTGATATTTGCTGTCGGGAGTTTAGACCCCTGTTTTAGTGTAGTGGTTTAGTGAATACTATCTTCTGCATGGACAAATGAGAGGACTAACACGGAGTCAAGAGATCATCCACATAAACAGCTGACTCAACAACCTTTCCTGTAACTGAAATGATAGAGAAATGGAAATGTGTTATTATAAAATGATGGAACTAGATATTAGTGTATGTTCACTGTCTTTATCATTCATTCAGTTTCTTTTGTTTCGATTTGCCTATGGAGGATTCCATACTAGCTGAGTGGTACAGTTCTGTTTTGGAGGATGGTATACGTGGAAACAAAGAGCTCTGTATGAATAATATATAGGCAAGTTATTTTCAGGTGCAGTGTATCTGGTGTGTGTGTGTGGGGGGGGACTATTTCCAGATAGTATATATACAACCTCAAAGACATTCATCTTTCCAGTTTTTGGGGAGCTACTATTTTGTCATCTTTGAACAGTAACCCTTGAACTCAACAAATTTCTTCTTTGAAAGAAAAAAATAACACCAGCTGTCCTTCCTTACACTGGAACACAAAGTTAGGTGAAAGCACCTCAGAGTATCTAGACTTCCATGGCTTCTGAGATACGCTCAGACCCCCCTCCACTGTCCCCTCATTTGCTTCACTTATTTCCTCTTCACTTATTACAATGCAGTCTTGTCCATTTAGGGGCTGTTGAAAGGATTAAATAAAAAACTGAAGACTTAGACAAAAGTCGGAGGAAAAGGATGATGAGTAAGTCAACGTATAAAAATCAAGAAAGAAGTAATTTGTCTAGAAGCTGTAAGGATGCTAGGACAGAAAACAGTGCACATTGCATGGAATCTTTTAATACTACTGCATTTCACCTAAGGTTAATCCTGGTCACATAAAGCTGATACTGAGATTTGTTACTTTTTGTACAATGTTAGATGAAGCATTAAAACAATATATCTTATAGTAGTGAATACATATGGGCAGTTTGTTAAGCACTTCTTTTCAGTTTATTGACATTATGTGCAAACTTTCATGTGCACATTATGATATTACATGGCACCTTATGGTTTATATTTATGTATATTTAACTATTTCTGTAAAAAATACCATTCCTGATTATTAATAACTATTTAGTAACTGGCTTATAATTCAGTTCTTCCTGGAACTATGAAATAGTTACCCTGATTTTTATCCAGTAAATGTCTCTTAAGCTGCTTTCTAAAGGTGATATACACAGTGATGCTTATTTGTTGTGGTGATGTGCTTCAACTGGTAGGAACTATTTTGCTTTTTTTTTTCTTATATTACACGATTATAGTCAGGTCTTAGTAGAACGGCTGCTTTCTGATTTCCTAGAGAGTAATTTGTGTGGTTTCTTATCAGTTTGTTAGTCAAAGAAGGACAATAACCTTCATTTAGGAGCTGAAATACTATTGACCCAAGAAGATAATAACAGTAAGTAGTTGAAAAACAAAACTACAACCAGGCACAGAGGGGTCGTTTAAGTGCTTTCATTCATTTAATTCACAGAACTTCTTCAGAAACTACAATCACATTCAAACTGCTCACTTAAATATCTAATTACTCAATTAAATTACAAATCAACCAATAAAAAGTCACAATGCAATAAGTCACATAAATATTAAACAATAATTAATTTAAAAATGCATTGCTTAAATACTATTAAAGAGCCAGCCATAAGACAACAAAAATGTGCAAAGTAAAAATTACTTTTGAATATATAATTTCCTAATTTAAATGTTTTTGAACTTTACAAAACATTTGATAGATATTTTCTCATTGATGCCAGGCAGAATGTTGGCTCGAAAGAATATTTGCCATTTAAGTTCTAAATATTCTAAATATGCATTAGAAGTGTGAATGAATCTGTCACCATTAACTTTCTCCAGCACCATGAATTGAAACTTTTTAAAATCAACACAGTTTAAAGGATGCCTGGCTAAGGCATTACTGATGTCTCTTTTATAGCTACAACATGTTCCCTAATTCTGTCAGTAAGCCTATGGATAGTTTTTCCAACATAGAAACGCCTACACATAGAACAAACTGCAGCATAAACTAAGCCCTCTGTTTGACAGGTATACCTATCTTTGGCAACAAACAAATAATTATTGTGTTCAAAATAAAAACTGCTCATCGAGAAGATAAATCCACAATTTGAGCAGCCATTACATGGAAAAGTACCTAGTTTTTTTATCTTTCTGTGCAACTCTTCTTAAATCAGACGAACTTTCCAAAAATTGTTTTAAATTTCTAGTTCTTTTATAAATAAAATTAGGCTTGTGTCCAATAACCTTTATCAATTCATGATTTCCTAATAAAATTTTCCAGTTACTACTGATAATCTGCCTGATATTTGTACCTTCAACACTTAAGGGAAAAGCACTCTCGTTGACTTTGTCCAAAAATTTGTGTAATGCATCTCTATCACTGGACCAAATGAAAAACAAATCTTCAATGTATCTTTTGTAAAAATTAACATGACAAAAGGAAGGAATCTTGACAAAATATTCTTTCTCCCACTAACATAAAACTAAGTTGGAAAAATACCGGAGCCACTTGGGCTCCCATTGCTACACCACTTTTTTGTTGGAATATATTGCTGTTAAGCATAAAAAAATGTTTTTTAACACTATGTCCAAACGTTGACAAATAATGGAAACAGCAAGTTCATAATTTTTGCAATATTTACTCAGATAAAATATAACAAAACCTATACTGTCTTCTTGGTCTATAGAAGTATATAAACAAGAAAGAACTGACCACGTCATCGTCTGGGTGGTCTATAATGGGAGGTGGAATTGGAGTATGGGATAGGGTACTTATCAGTGTGCTAAGCTAAGGCGTTGTGTGTGTTGCACTTATGGCATAAGAATAATTAGCCCTACCTGGCGTAATCTCCTCTATATTTTACCCACGTAAAGGAAGGGCAGTATATAAACAACTGATGTCTATGGTGCACATAATAGACTCATTACCTATAAATTTGTAATTGTTTAACTCATCCAAAAACATCCATGAATCCCTTAGATAATATTTGCTTTTCTGAACTAAACGATTCAACACCTGATCTAAAAAGGCAGAGATGTTAAATGATTTGTTAAAAGGTGCAGACACTATAGGCCTGAAAGAGGGGCATTCCAAGTTTTTATGTATCTTTGGTTTTCCAAATAAACAACTAAGTTGTGGTTCATCCACCATGAGAAGTTCAAACAAATCTAATGTGATGTATCCTTGATGTAACAAGTCAAACAGGATTAAATCAATATTCTTATAACTGTTTCTCATGAAACTTTTTGAAATTCTTTTCTAACTACATTCATCTGACAACAGACTGTTAATAGCTTCATTGTATTTACTATTATCCATAATAACAATTCCTTACTCCTTGTCTGCCTTCATATATCTTATATCATTATAACTGCCTAATTTTTTCAGGGCTGTGATTTCAGCTTTACTTAAATTACAGTATTTATTGTTAACCCTATAACATGTGACACCATGTAATAAATTGTCGATGTCTGCTTCACAAATAGATGAAAAGACATTGGGCTGGATTCACGATGGCTTGCACGGAGTCTAAGAGTAGAGTAAGACTTCATGCAGCCATCATGTCCGACGAGCGATCCAGGAACAGCCTGCAGGGGTGTGCAAGAGAGCTCCTGACACATCTCTTACACGGACAGGGCCAGGACATGCAAATTACCTCAATTGCAGCTGAAAGGCATGCAAATGAGGTAGATTTTAGATTCTGGAAACCCGAACCTGTCCGAGTAAGAGTAGTGTTATCTGCAGAAATGTACTCAGTTGACAACTGAGTATTGTTCTGCAAATAGCAAAACGGAGCCGTGACAGCTCGAAATAAAGGTTGCATCCAGTAGAGGAAGCATGCCAACGGCCAAATATATGGCCATTGGCAATGTTTCCTGATGCAAAATGAAAAAAAATAAATTTTTTTTTTGTCCGATTTCCGATGTTTAAGCATAGCACAGCATTGCAGTAAAGGGATGTGCTCTAAAAACCAGAAAACTAATAATAAAAATCCACAAATGTGGATTTTATGTGAATTTGTAATGTACAATGCAAGGCAATGGTAGGCTGAAGACAACATGTCTACCGAGTAGGGGTTGCTAAGGGGGGAATCCAATCTAAGAGATGTAACCAAGCATTAGTAGGCAATCCTATGCAAATGAGGGTAAGGATAGTGAATCCCAAGTCTACATAGCGAATGAGCACAGTCAGTGGAGTGTAAGACTAGGATAAGGGGAGTAACAGAGTAGGATATAGGTGACATCATGAGGGGGGTATGTATGAAAGAAGCTAATCTCATTGGCGCAGAGTGGCATGTGTTAGCTGTCAGTTGCTCATCACTGGAAGAGGTGTGTCAGTAGGTATCCTAGCTAAAGTCAAGAAATAGAAGGTGCCCACTGTGTCCGCCCCCGTGAGGGAATGGAAAGGGAAAAGGAAGCACAACAAACAGTAGGAAGTTAACCAGGGAGAGTCAGCAGAGCTAGCAGGTGGAAATAATCAGAATCAGGCAATCACAGAGGCAGTACACAAACCCAGCCCAGCCCAGCACTTAAAACTCTGAAAATAACAGCCCATTATGTTTCTGTCAAGAGACACTGCAACACTGGAGTTAACTAAGAGAAGTGAAAACTTAAAAAGCTTAACTGACAAAAAAAATGTTAGTGGCTGCAGTTGCAAGCAGTGTCTACTGTTATTAATGTCAGTATTCATTGTGTAATACCCCACCTCTATACATGACGGCAATACTTTCTAGAGGGAGTGAGACTGACACAGCTAACATACATTGCACAATCATGAACTTGCATAGAACATATTTAAGAGCTATGGCGTCTGCCCCACTCAGATATGCTAGTGTTTGTAGTGCCCTAATACTGTGTGTGGTTTGTAAAGTGCCTCTGTAACGTTATTGTTTGCTAGAATGACTGTTTCTCTTATCACTGTCATGTAATGCAATTCCACAACACTGGCTGTTAAGGATTCACAGAACAGGCTTTGTCTAATGGCTTTTCTATTATTCCTTTACATTCCTTCATTGTAAAGAATGATATATTTATTACAACATCAAATTATTTTATATCTGCTGTGGCTTAGTAATAATTCATGCAGTCTAGTGTGCCCAAGATCTGCAGTTCAAAATTGACAGGGGTGTTTTATTTTGCAGATGAGCAGACTACAAGCCTTTTAGCTACAGGTAAAACGTTGAATAAATCAACTATGGTAGTGGAACTCAGTCAGCAACATTCTGAAAAGTTACACTGGGCATGCTCACACACATAGGCCATGTCAGAGTATAGCAATGATCCATACCTATGAGGCAGTTACAGGTGTCAACCCAGGAACCACACACTATCCAGCAATCTGGCCTGTGCACACAGCTATACGACAATAGACACATATACAATATAGTCAAACCCTGTCATAATCACATCTTTGCTGCAGATACCTACGTTGTTCACAGAAAGAGGGGAAGTGAAGACGAAAAACACCTGCAAAGGGTATTATCAATAAA
The DNA here is from genome assembly GCF_019279795.1 of Protopterus annectens. Taxonomy (NCBI): domain Eukaryota; kingdom Metazoa; phylum Chordata; order Ceratodontiformes; family Protopteridae; genus Protopterus; species Protopterus annectens. The sequence continues at coordinate 1,236,271,543 of NC_056733.1, read as the reverse complement.
CAGGTGTGAATCCTGAACATTATCATAGGTGCAGAGTCTGATCCTAGGCTATCTGCCCTAGGGCATGTACACACCTAGACAGAGTGTGTCTGGCATGTGCAACATGTCCAAGTTGAATACTGTGCATGTGAAAAGTAGGTCACACAAGATAGCCCATATATGTACAGTCCATTGTGCATCTGTGTAGCAGGGACACAGAAGATATCCCATGGCCAAACATACAATCACCCATACACCTGTCCAGCTGACTCACACAGAGCTATTGGACACCTTCCAACACACATGGCTCATTCCTGCAATTACTGCAGACATTACCATGACCAGTCAGAAGATATCTGCAACCTACAAATGTGGCAGGTGAAAAGGAAACACCCAGTAAAGCATATAGTGTGCTGTGTTAATACCTGTCTCTGTAGTGTCATAACATAGTTAGGTAGGGGTTTGAAACCTGCAAATGCTGAATGTGTATGGGGGGTGTTGTGTATGTGTGTCACATCCTTTAAGAAGAGTGGCCTTTTTGTAGACTGTAGACACAATGAAGGAGTTACATTCTTCTTTGGAAAGTCTGGTGATGTCAGCATCCTACAAGTATAGCAGGTGGAGACACATGCCCAATAAAGCATGTAGCATGCCATGTTAATGCCTGTTTCTGTAGTATCATAACATAGTTAGGTAGGGGTTTGAAACCTGCAAATGTGTGTGTGTATGTAGGGTGTTGTGTATGTATATCACATCCTTTGAGAAAAGTGGCCTTTTTGTAGACACAATGAAGGAGTTACATTCTTCTTTGGAAAGTCTGGTGATGTCAGCATCCTACAAGTATAGCAGGTGTAGAAAAATGCCCACTAAAGTGTATAGCATGCCGTGTTAATGCATGTCTCTGTAATATTATCACATATGTAGATAGGGGTTTGAATCCTGTAAGCGCCGACTGTGTGTGAGCAATTCTGTTTGGAAGGAGTGGCCTTTTTGAAGACTGGGAAAACACACTAAAGATGTATAATTCTCTTTGGAAAGACTGATGATGTCACCACCCTAGAAATACAGACGGAGAAGGACAGCCCACATGTAAAACGAATAGCACGCTGTGCTAATACGTCTCTCTCAAGTACCAGGCAGGGGTTTGAATCCTGTAAGTGCTGACTCTGTGTGTGTCAGTCTTGGACAATGCGGTGTGGGTTTTGCTTTTACTATGTTATGACATATGATTACAACAGTAAGTGCATTGCACACATCAGGTATCTGCGTGGCAAATATATATGTGTACATGTTCCCTTAATCAGTACATAGGTGTGAAGCCTGCATACTACATGAATACATTTGTTGCCATTAACAGGTTGTGCCGCTGTTTCTCAGATCGTAGGTCACATATGTATGCATGTGACAGAGCCATCCACTGCCGTGATCTGTGGCCAGGGTCATCTGTGCCACACACACCCATGACAGTTACTTAACAGTAGTGTGAGTGAGGGTATATGCCTAGGGTATATGTCAGACATGTTCATACACAACAACGACTGACAATAATAGACAGTCTTTATAGGTGTACAACTGCCTTGTGGATATGCATCCAGGCCTCTAATGTCTCATGTGACACACCTTGGAACTCCAGAATACCTATGGATATGTGGATACCAAGGGACACATGACATAACATGAGGCTGTATGTACACATTGGTACCCAACGTACATGTTGAGGGCTACCACCTATGTGGTACTGACGGGATAGTAAGTATAGTACATGTGGATGACTATGCCATAGTCGGCTTACTGCTAAACAGCATGTATCAGATGACAGGCATCTGTCTGTATGATACCCTTGTGTAGGATATGTGTCCCTACAGTGCCCTGGTTGGTGCGGCATGCACGTCCGTACATACACATTGCACTGGATAAAGCACTGCTAAACTTTGGGCAACCCTATTTAGCTGGGTAAAGCACTGCTTAAATCTGGAGCCTTTAAAATATATATTTTCTTCAATAATAAATTGGCCATTTCACTGCTTTTTATAATATTTTAATCATATATGTCAGGTATTATTTCATATACTGATTTGGAACATAAAAAAATAAGAAGGGCAGTGGTGGAACTCGAACTTTGAATGCCTACTCCTTAGGCTAACGCTCTACCATTACACTACTGTTACTTGGCAGAATTTGAATAATTAGTTCTTATATGCTATTCGCTGTCACAATTGCTAACTGTGGTTAGGCAATGGGCACACCTGCACACACACACGCAAATACGGGCAGGAGGCAGCTATATCGTGGATTAAAAATAAAAAATTTATATTTTACGTTTTATAACTTTGATTGGGGTTTCCAGTGTCAGAGCGTGTGCTGTTGGGTGCAAGTACATTTGAGCGACCTTGCTCTTGTGTGCTGACATTTTGCTTTGTAACAACTTGCAGGGGCGTGAACATTTAGACTGCTCAGCAGTCGGACACGCCCCTGCTTTCATACTCAGTCTGTGTAAGAGTTACTGATGAGTCAGCGTGCCCTCATGAATATTCATGGATCGCTGATGTCATACTGTTCAACTGCAGCCTCTGTGTAAGACTTATTAAGTCTTACACGGAGGATTTGTGAATCCTGCCCATTAAGTGTATGCCATAGCGTGGGATTACAATTACTAGCCTTCTTAAAAGCAACATTTTTGGTGTTAACGTCATTCAAGATGTATTTAAGATTCATCTTCATTACAATTTGAAGCCAATCAGAGTGTTAACAACTGAGGCTCTGTTAGCTGGAAGGAAGGAAAGACCCTTAGCCAACAGGCCTAACTCTACATCAGAAAAAACTTATGTTAGTAGTTACTGACAACAAAGTGGCTTTGGATATTGAATTTCAGTGTTTTTCTTTTTCACATATAAATGAGACAAACCTAAATATCTTGTTCTCAGTCATTAGAATAAGGGACTAATTCAGTAGAGATGAGGACAGTTATTGGCAAAGCATATTCCAAATAATGAATACAGACATCCAGAGCCATGGCTCTTCTTACATAGGATCATAGGAAGTTACTAGGCTATTGGCCCTATGTTCCAACAAGTCAGCACCCAATTCCCCTGTCCAGCAGGAACACAGGTGGAATCCCAGAGGTGTATTTTCTGTTCCTCATCCAGTTATCTAGGTTGTGCTTATAAAAGGTTAATGAGCTACTCTGCTTGATGTGGAGATGTAGTCTATTACACAGAAGGGGGGGTCTCTGGGGCAGAAATCAGTCCTGCCAACAAGTCCTATTGATGTCACAGACCACGTTGAGGTCATGTGTCTGGGTTACATGAGTGGAGCTTGATTGTGGATATGCAGCAATCCCATCAAGATGAGATCTGAGATTGCTTTGCATGCCAGACAGAAGTCAACTCTGAGGCGTCTGTATAAGACTGAGTAGAGGGACAGGGCTTTTAGACTATCTATGTAGGGTAGATGTTTCAGGCCCTGGATTCTCCTGGTGAGGAGCCTGTGTGGTCTTTCCAGCTGCTGCATGTGCTTTGAGAGGTACATGCTGAAAGGGACATTGTACTCTGTAATGGGTCTTATAAGAAGAATACAGGGATGTTATGACCTCCTTGTCCCTGGATAAGATACTCTTCTTAATAAGGTGGGCCATGTAGAAAGCTTTCTGTACAATGGAGACAGTATGGCAGTCAAAAGTCAGTTTGCTATCAACCTGGGTGCCCAAGTCCCTCACAACTGATCGTGTGCTTTGGATATTGTTATTAATGTGATAATTTGTGGGAACATCACTCTCCCCAAAGAGGATGATGATGAATGTTTTGGCATTCAGTTTGAGGCCATGTTTCTGGCACCAGTCATTTGTTTGGGTGAAATCCTCTTGGAGGATGTCCACATCACTAGGTGAATTGATTACAGCACCCAACTTGTCGTCATCTGCAAACTTGGTCAGCTATAGCCCACTGGTTTTGGCCTGCACCTCAGAAAAGTATATCCCAAATAACAGAGGCCCCAAGACCAATCCCTGGGGTACACTGTTTGTTACTGGTCTACTGCTTGAAGTGGATTCCACAATTTTGACTAGGGGGTTCTATCAGTGAGACAGTACCCATCTCGTAACATATGGATTGATGCCTAGTTGAGAGAATTTATCTGTTATACTCGAGTGGGGAATAGTATCAAAGGCTTTGGCAAGGTCAAAGTAGGTGATGTGCACCATCTTCCCCTTGTCCATGGCTATGGTGACTGTCTCAAAGAAGTCGACCAAATTTAACAGGCATGACCTCTCCTTGATGAAACCATACTGTGTGGGATCGAGTGTTTGGAAGTTGAAAATGTCCTTGTTAATAAGGTCCATGATAATCCATTCCATGGCCTACAGATTAAGCTAGTTAGGCTGATGGGTCTGTAATTTCCTGGATCAGTGGACACACCACCTTTGTGCAAAGGGATGACAGGGGCTGTCCTCTGCTCAACTGAGACAAAGCCAGTTCTCAGGCTTTGGTTGAGTAGGGTGCCTAATTGTGCCACAACTGCATGCCTGAGTTCATGTAGGATGCAGCCTAGAATGTTATTGGGTTCTGTGGAGACTGTATTTTTTGCCTTTGAGAGGGCAGTGATGACTTGCTCCCTAGAGATAAGATGGGGGGGGGGGTGCAGGTGCTATGGATGTCTTGATTTACTGATGGTGGGGACAGAGAAGTGAAGTTTTCACTGAACATGTGTTAACTTGCACTATTATGACCTGTGGTAATTTAATGACATTTCAAAGTGTCTAATATATTTTTAAATTATTTAAGATTTCTTTTGCTTTTGTTTTAGTGCTGTATTGAAAATTAAGATTTTGACCTTACTCAAGTAAAGGAAGAAATAGTTTTTGTGGAGCTCTAACTCCTATACCTGAATTTTCTTGTCGTCTTCCTGTGATGCAGTATATCATCACAGATGATCTGGTAGTTTTAAGTTGTAAACTATGTAAGCTTAGCAAGTTCCATAATTGTTTAAAGCCATCACAGACATAAGTTTGTAAGTATTTTGTGTTTGTGATAGAATTTAAAAAGCTATGTCATCTCCATAAATTATTAAATTTGGGTTTAAATAATCATAAATTAAATGATGTAAATAGCAATACAGATCCTTGTGCAACACTTTAAGAGAAAGTTCTAGTGCAAGAATATACCTGCCTGAAACTGAATGTTAACAATGCATCATAGGTTCATAGGTTCATAGGTTTGTACTAGGCTATCTGCCCTAGGGCATTTATAAGCCTAGCCAGAGTGTGTGTGGCTTTCACCACCCCTTAGGATGAGAATACTATGCCCTTTTTGGGTTTAGTTTACTGTGCCTCTGTCTAGTAGTGACACAGAGATGACCCCCGGGGTAAACCTACGATCTCCCATCCATTCGTCGAGATTTCTCTTGAATAGAGTCAGTGAGGGGCTCTGCCTAACATGGACTGGGATTCTGTTCCAGAGTGTAGGGAGCCTTTGGGTTATGAATCTGTCCCTCCAGCATGTCCTATTTATTTCTGTATTGAGGTTTAAGTCTCTTGTTCTCGTGGCTCTGATGGATTTGGATTTTCTGAGGTGGAGCATGTCCATTAATTCCGGATTGGACATGGCCTTGCACGCCAGGCACAGATCACCTCTGAGTAGGCGGTATGCGACTGAATAGAGCTGGAGTTTTTTCAATCGGGCAGCATATGACATATGTTTAAGACCCTTTATCCTCTTGGTGAGGAACTTTTGGGGTCTTTCCAACTGCTGCAGGTGTCGGGTGAGATACATCCCAAATGGGGCATTGTACTCAATCATTGGCCTGATAAGAGAAGAGTACAGGGCACAATGACCTCTCTTGATCTAGATGTGAAACCCTTCATGATAAGGTGGGCAATATAGAAGGTCTTCCTAACCACTTTGGCAATGTGAGTGTCAAATGAGAGGTTACTGTCAACCTGGGTCCCTAGGTCCCTGATTACCTCTTCCGATTTAATGGATTACCACCTATGTGGTAATTTGTCGGTACCTTGTTTTTCCCAAAGGGTATGACTATACATTTTTTGGCGTTCAGCTTAAGGCCATGGCTCTGGCACCAATTATCCGTTTCTATGAGGCCTCTCTGAAGGATGTTTGTGTCCGCTGGAGTATCAGTTATGGCACCCAGTTTGCAGTCATCTGCGAACTTTGTCAGCCACAATCCTCCTATGTTTGCCTGTACCTCGGAAAAATAAATGCCGAACAAGAGGGGTGGCAGGACTGAGCCCTGTGGGACACCGCTTGTGACTGGCTTAGAGTCTGACATAGCTCCAGCAACTCTGACCCTGTGGGTTCTGTCCTTGAGCCAGTTTGCAACCCATCTTGTGACATATGGGTTTACATTTAAGCTGGTGAGTTTGTCTATGATGCCCGAGTGGGTATTGTGTCAAAGGCTTTTGCAAGGTCAAGGTAGGCTGTGTGAACTGCCTTACCCTCATCAATGGCCTTAGTGACTGTTTCAAAAAAGTCGACCAAGTTCAAAAGGCAGGAACTACCCTAGACAAAGCCAAATTGGGTAGGATCCAATGTCTGTAGGTCCCCAATGTCTTTGTTTATGAGTTCCATAATGATCCTCTCCATAGCTTTGCAGACCAGGCTCATCAAGCTTATGGGGCGGTAATTTCCAGGGTCCATAGAAGCACTGCCTTTGTGAAGTGGGACCACTGTTGCCGTATGCCACTCTTTGGGTACGTATCCTGTAGTAAGGCTAAGATTAAACAGCAGCCTTATGTGTGGGTTTAGTTCCTCTTGGAGTTCATGTAGCACACAGCCCGGGATACCATCCGGTCCCATTGATGCTGTGTTTTTAGCTTTAGAGAGGGCGGCTCTCACCTGGGCATCTGAGATGTTAGGGAGGCTACACTCTGCTGGGATAGTTATTTCTCCTTCTGGGGAGGGGAGGAGAAATTTGCACTGAACCTGTCTGCCAGAATGTTGGCAATGTCAGTGGGTTCAGTGTATTTTGTGTCATTTTGGACTAACTCTGAGCATATCTGGGAATTTCCACCCAGGTTTCTAACATAGCTAAAGAAGGCTTTGTGATTGTCTTTTGTGTCTTTGCAATTTTTCTCTCAAAGTTGGCCTTGGATGATTTTATGAGTGATCGTAGTTTTTGCTAGTACTGATCAGAGATGCCTTCCCTTTTAGGGATTTTGCTCTGTCATGTAGTAGCTTCCTCCTCCTGTTGTAAAGTTTGTTTATGGCTGGGGTCCACCAGACCGGTGCCTGCCTTTGGGGAATGGGTCTTGGTTTTATTTGGGATTGCATGATCCACGCTGTCTTGTAGGTCCCCATACAAGACATTTGCAAAGGATTCAGCAGTGTGGGTTGTGGTTTCCACTGGCCCAGGAGCCTTGAAGGATACCACTACAGTCTTAAGAAGTGTGAAGTTTGCTTTTGAGAAGTTCTTCACTGTGGTCTTTTGTGCAGGGGTGGGGGGGATGTAGATTTCCAGTGAGATTAATTTATGGTCTGATCTTACCAAAGAGGGATATACTTCGTGTGGAGCATTTTGTCCCCATGTTTGTGATGATCAGGTCTAGTATATTGTCTCCTCTTGTGGGAATGGTGACTAGTTGTTCCATTGCATTTGAGTTTATGAATTCTAGGAACCTTTGGGCTAGGGTGTTGGGGCTTGAGTAATGTTCCTAGTCTATGTTTGGGTAGTTGAAGTCTCCAAAAATGATGGTATTTGGAGAGACATTCATACTCTCCAGTGTCTTCAGGAAGGCTGTGTGGGGTTCCTGAGTTTGAGAAAGTGGTCTGTAGCATGCTACAAACTGTAAGGCAGTTTTGCCTATGGTTAGTTGCACCTGGATAGTCTCCGATGCTTCGTGCGTTGCCACTAACCTGGAGGTGTGAGTATCTTTGATGAAAATGGATACTCCCCCTCCTTTTGTGGTTCGGTCCAAGTTTTGGGTCCGGAAAGCATGATATGAGGTAAAACCTGATAGTGCTGGGGTGCTCTCAGGAGCCTTGAACCAGGTTTCAGTCACTGCACAGACATCGATGTTCTCCATACTGAGGAGGGCTTCGAGGCGTGCATCTTGAGGTTTAGACTTCTGGCATTGAGCAGCATTACCCTTAGTTTTTTTCCACTTGTGTTTTCTAGGGAGATAGGTTTGTCATTTGAGCCTTGCCTAAAAAAGGCACTATGGGGGTGGCAAGAGCCTTGGCCAATATCCGGAAGCCCAGGGGTGACAGGTGCAAGCCATCCCTTGCGAAGCAGCGTGGCTTGTCAAGCATGTCATCCCAAGCAGACAGACATTGGATCCCCTTAGAATGACACCAGTAATTAAGCCAATTGTTAAAACTGATCATTTTGCCTTTGTACTGTGGCATCATTCTTGGTGAGGGTAAGATGCTGCTCAGGGTCAGGGTCATACCGGCCTGGGCTACATAATCAGAGAGCTCCTCTATGTCTCTTTTCATGTAGTCCAGGGAGGTACGTCTCAGGTCGTTCACACCGGCATGTACAATGACTGAGTCATATTTGTACTTGCTGTGGAGAGACCTGAGTGCTTGTGTTATGTGGCGGATTCTAGCTCCCGACAGGCAGCTTACTGTGACCTTTTCCTTGTTCAGTCTGGTGAGCGGGATGTCAGTGTGTCTGACTATGGAGTCACCTATTACAAGTGTGTCTGGCATGTTGTTTGGCCTTAAGGGCTGTGACTGTTTAGCACACTGAATTTGTGAACTATGTGTTGCATGTGCTATGTCTTGAGGTGGTGGTTGCTTGGGTGTCTGCTTTGGAGGCCTCTGTTGTTTTGGTAGATTTTTAATCAGCCTCCGAGTATGTTTTTGTGTGTTTATGTGTTTGGTCTGCAGTTGTGATAGTTCTATGTGAGACTGGGTTTGTGGTGTGCGTGGTTACCTTCTCCTGACTGGTCTTGCCAGTACTGAATTGAGAGA